>NW_015169811.1:620035-625388 GCF_001447785.1 Gekko japonicus | reverse complement strand
CGACAATGGTTACACAGTCACTGTCCATTCATAGGGCATTTAAGCAAAAACAAAGGAATCGGAACGAAAGGAGGGCGCCTCTAATTATTAATTGCTAACAATTGTGGCTAATTTGCAATAAGTTATCTGCCATGGAATATTTGTTCCTGGTGGGGGAAAATAATATGTTGATTCGGATGCTGCATTCAGTTTGGGCTGTGTGCGCTCTTCAGATAAAAGGAGAAGGGGAGCCAAGCCTACAGTTGCGGGGAAAGATCCATTCACAAACAAGAATGAGGGCCTGTATTTTCATATCTGTGTTTTCAGTCCTGTGCCTTGGCTATAGTTCTGATTCCTGTTGTGCTATATTGCGTTTAGTTATAGAATTTCGTCTGTACTGTTTTAAACAGAGAGTAACCTTTTCACCCTTCCATAGTGGGTGGATCCGGGCAAAGGATGCTCAAAGAGCAGCCTTTCGAATGGAAGGACAGAGGGTCATCCCCTGTGATTTCTGAGCCTAGAACGGTTTTAAAATTTATGGCTCCTTCTCTGCCTCCTTTCTACTCACTCTGCCCATGAGTACAATGCGTTCCTGCTATGTATAAGTCACTTGGTAAGAGAAAATGCTAGGTTGGGCTAGAACGATTCCCTCTGCCTCAGCATGTCGAATTGGCAGAAATGGAACCCGGTTTTATGCTGGGGGGGAGGGGGGAATCTAATTTCTAAAAACCACACGGGGCGATCTCTTTTGGAATATGAAACAGAAGTCCAGTGGATTTCTGAAGGCTAACAATGTTTATCTCAGCGTCAGCATACCTGAGCTCTGACTCTCAAAAGCTTAGGCGGACATAAATTTTGTTAGCGTTTCCGGGTGCCACTGGATCCCTGTTTAATGTTGCCGCTCCCCTGCTGGAATCTTTTGAAATGGTGTTTTGCATTTGCATTTTCAACTTCTGCCTGGGTGTTCACTTAAATTAATAAAGCCAAGTTGGATCAAGGAGAAAAGGCGAGGGCATGGATGTGTTTTGATTTCCGTTTTTGATCGTTTGCTGTGGGCTTCATAAAAATTTATTCCCCCCCCCTTCCAGTTCTGTTTATCTGGCTAACTCGAGCGGCAGGGCTTTGTTTGCTAGCTGAGGTCAGGCTCCTTAGAAAATATTTGCCTTGAAGGGAAAGTAAATAAACCAAAGGGTTTTTTTTTTAAAAAAAACACACACAACAGGCTTGGTTCAAAGGAATACTATACTTATGTTTTATAGAATCGGTGAGTGGCTGGCTTCCAACCTACCGACCATGTGATAAACCAGAGGAATGAATCAATAAAAGTATGAGGTCTGTTAACATTGACATTGAATCAGTTTAAACAAAACTGATGTAGGTGGGGAGGGGGAGGGAAACCATTGCATTTTCTGTCTGATAATGAATTTTAGGTGACTTGACTGTAGTGTTCTGATCCAGGGCCCACTGCTGACAAAAGCTGAGAAAATTTGGAAGGAAGGAAGGAAGGAAGGAAGGAAGGAAGGAAGGAAGGAAGGAAGGAAGGAAGGAAGGAAGGAAGGAAGGAAGGAAGGAAGGAAGGAAGGAAGGAAGGAAGGAAGGAAGGAAGGAAGGAAGGAAGGAAGGAAGGAAGGAAGGAAGGAAGGAAGGAAGGAAGGAAGGAAGGAAGGAAGGAAGGAAGGAAGGAAGGAAGGAAGGAAGGAAGGAAGGAAGGGGTTACTGCTGAAAAAAACTGAGAGGATTTGAAAAGAAGGAAGGATAAAAAGGGAAGAGTGAGGAAATAAAGAAAGAAACAGAAGCATTTCTGTGGCTGGCGTTTCTCTCCTTTTCTGCTTACAAAACTGCTCAGGCTGTACAAGGAGGCCTCCGAAGTAGGCCAGAAGAAAGGATGAAACATTGTGAATGCGTCAGTTCATTTTTAACTTAACTGACTCCCCAGCCCCTGGGAGCAACCCCCTTGTGCTGCATATCACCCAAACCATCTGCTAGAATTGTGCTTGAAATCACCGGCATCTCGGGAGGCTGCGGTGCGGGCGGGGTGGGGTGGGGGGACAGAGGCAGAGTGGAAACTGAAAAGGTGGGTGAAAAAAAGAGTACTTTAACCCGTTCCAGCCTGGAAGATTTCTTTCCCACTCCAGTTCCCTTTGCTTATGCATTAGACATCTCTCCAGTCCCCTCTGTGATGCTGTGAAACCTCACTCTCTTTCTTCATGCAGTTCTTTCCCCAGAAGAAGAGGAGGAGGAGGAGGAGGAGGAGGAGGAGGAACCCCCGCCCTTCACTATCCGAAGGAGTCTCAGAGCGGCTTACAAACTCCTTTCCCTTCCCCTCCCCAGAAGAGGAGGAGGAGGAGGAGGAGGAGGAGATTGGATTCATACCCCCGCCCTTCACTATCCGAAGGAGTCTCAGAGCGGCTTACAAACTTCCTCTCCCTTCCCCTCCCCAGAAGAAGAAGAGGAGGAGGAGGAGGAGGAGGGATTGGATTAATACCCCCGCCCTTCACTACCCGAAGGAGTCTCAGAGCGGCTCACAAACTCCTTTCCCTTCCCCTCCCCAGAAGAAGAAGAATCCAGGTGGCGGCCACTGCCAAGTCAGCCTTTTACCATCTGCGGCTGGCGCGGCAGTTGGCTCCCTACCTTGACCGGGATGACCTGGCCACTGTGATCCATGCGACGGTCACCTCGAGGCTGGACTACTGTAACGCTCTCTACTTGGGGCTGCCTTTGTCGCAAATCCGGAAGCTGCAGCTAGTGCAGAATGCTGCAGCCAGGCTGTTGATGGGTCTTTCCAGGTGAGACCACATCCGGCCTGTGCTGCAAGTGCTGCACTGGTTGCCTATAGCATACCGGATTCGCTTCAAAGTGCTGGTGCTTACCTTTAAAGCCCTGAATGGCCAGGGACCTGCCTATCTAATGGACCGTCTCTTCCTGTATGTTCCCTCAAGAGCACTGAGATCGGGGACGCTCCATCATCTGGAAGTTCCAGCCCCCCGAGCTGCGAGGTTGGTCCATACTAGATCTAGGGCGTTTTCGGTGGCGGCTCCTTCCTGGTGGAATGAGCTCCCGGAGGAGATCCGGGCCCTGCGGGACCTTGTGCAGTTCCGCAGGGCCTGCAAGACGGAGCTCTTCCCCCAGGCCTTTGGGTAGGAGCCGCCGCCACCGCCACCACCATCGCTATACCATCTTCGATGTACCGTCCATCTACCAGATTCCATAGAGGTGTCCTAGTTGATTGCATTGAGACGCTCCCACTATCAAGTTCGTGGGTCGCAAATATGAGCCGCTGAGCATCTTGTATACTGTATAGATTTGTATAGATTTGAAGCACCAGTTTTATTGTATATGTAAAATTGTTGTTTTATTATTTTAAAGATTGTTGTTAGCCGCCCTGAGCCACTGGGTAGGGCGGGATAGAAATCGCAAAAATAAATAAATAAATAAAATAAATAGAGAGCGCCAGTGGGAATAAGCAGGACAGAACCGGAAGATGGAATAGCTATTTGCTACAGGTAAAGAAGCCATGCCATGCCATGAAGGAGCTAGGAAAGTCTGTTAAGTGCAGGGATGTCTCACTGGCATCCAAGATGAAGTTAATTCACGCCACAGTATTCCCTCATTAGGAGCTGCGGTGGCTCGAGTGGTTAAGATGCTGAACTGCAGGCTGTGGAAGGTCAGTAGTTTAGCAGTTCGAGACCCGGGTGCCGCATGATGGAGTGAGCTCCCGTCTCTAGTTCCAGCTCCTGCCAACCTAGCAGTTCGAAAGCAAGAAATTGCAAGTAGATAAATAGGTACCACTTCAGTGGGAAGGTAACAGCATTCCGTGCGCCTTGGTGTTTAGTCATGCCGGCCACATGACCATGGAAATGTTTTCAGACAGCGCTGGCTCTTCGGCTTTGAAACGGAGATGAGCACCACAACCCTAGAGTCGGACTCGACTGGCTTTCGAGTAAGGGAAACCTTTACCTTTACTATTCCCTCATTACTATGTACGGGTGTGAAAGCTGGACAATGAAGAAAGCTGACAGGAAGGAAGTGGATTCCTTTGAAATGTGATGTTGGAGTTTTATGGAAACTCGTGGACAACCAAAAAAGACAAGTCAGTGGGTTCGAGATCAAATCAAGCCTGGACTCTCCCCAGAAGCTAAAAGGACTAAGCTGAGGCTATTTTACTTTAGAAGAGATTGGATTTAGACCCCGACCTTCACTAGCTGAAGGCGTTCCAGAGCGGCTTACAATCTCCTTTCCTTCCCCTCCCTACAAGAGATACTCTGTCAGCAATGCTCCCTCTAAGCCACGGAGTCTCATGAGCAAAAAGTCTACTTTGTGAGCTGCTGGCATTAAAGTTGTGAGCGAGCCATGTGGCTGCTGCATCAATTAGTTTGCTCTGGAGCCCTCCTTCCTGAGCTTAGCCAAAAGTGTGTGAGCTGGAGGCTAAAAAAACCCCTGTGACCTAGCTCACACTAACTCAGTTTAGGGAACACTGCCTGTGAGGTAGGCGGGGCTGAGGGAGCTTTCCCGAGAACTACTCATGAGAGAATTGTGACTGACCCAAGGTCATGCCAGCAGCTGCACGTGGAGGAGTGGGGAATCAAACCCGGTTCTCCCAGATTAGAGTCCAGGCTCCTAACCACTACACCGAACCAACAATAGTCACCAGAAAAGACAATCATGCAAAGTTGAGGGCACCCAACCGGAGATCGATTGACTCCATCTTTGGCACAGCCCTAGGTTTGCAAGACATAAGAACATAAGAGACGCCAATGTTGGATCAGGCCAAAGGCCCATCTAGTTCAACACTCTGTGTCACACAGTGGCCAAAAATACCAGGTGCCATCAGGAGGTCCACCAGTGGGGCCAGGACATTAGAAGCCCTCCCACTGTTCCCCCCCCCCCAAGCACCAAGAAGACAGAGCATCACTTGACCCAGAGCCCCTATCTATACCTTGTGGCTAATAGCCACTGATGGACCTCTGCTTCATAAGACCTGGGAATGGCCATTAACGATGACCTTTTGGAGGTCATTGATTCTTACAAAATTCTTACAAAATTGCAGATTGGATAGTTCGACATGACAATGCAATGGTCCACTCTAATTATATGGAGACGTGGTCCAACCTCCTTGCAGCGCACATTGAAATTATACCTGCCAAAATAGGTCCTGTAAAGATAAATTATAATTCTTTATACATGTTTTATTGGATTCTTTAATATCTGAATAGGATTTGCATTTGTATGTCCTTTACTCATTGGTCCCGGTCACATGTGCAAGAGAACGTGTGTGTGTGGGGGAAGCGAGCCTATTTGCGCCACAGTAATTTGACCCACCACTGTGTGATCAGATGCAGCGGCGGGTGAATCGGGGACTCAGGGCTATTTTTGG
>NW_015169811.1:589628-620015 GCF_001447785.1 Gekko japonicus | reverse complement strand
AGGAATGCACAGGAACGGAGTTCTGGCTGGGTCCCGAGTTGGCCATGCCCAGCAGGAACTCATTAGCATAATAGGTCATACCCAACAGCAGAAACTCATTAGGATTGGCTACATTAGTGGTGTGTGGCCTAACATGCAAAGGAGTTCCTGCTACAAAAAAGCCCTGGGTTTTGACAACAAACAAGGTAAACAGAAGAACAAGCAAAAGGTGGGTGTGGCTGGATGAGCACACTTCTGGTAACATGGGGGTGCGGCCTAATGTACTAATGAGCTGTGCTGTCAGGGGTGTGGCCTAATATGCTAATGAGTTTCTGCTGTTGGGTGTGGCCTATTATGCTAATGAGTTCCTGCTGGGCTTTTTCTACAAAAAGAGCCCTGATTCGGGGTTGTTTCTTCGCCGCGTGTTTCTGGCACGCTTCATTGAGGGATCAGTGATGGAATCTGAATGCGCTGGAGTGATCACACAGGAAACTCCATCTGCGGCCCGTTGCAACCCATTTGAGACAGCATTTTCCCAGGTATTTTTTAACTCTGTGTCTTTGGGGGAGAGAGACGGGTTGCCAACGGGTGCGGGACACTTGCCAGATGTTCCCGTGTGATCGCGCCGTTAAAATCCGCCCGACAGTCGTACCTCTCGTGCAGCTACTTCTGTGTGTGATCGGGCGGGGCCATTGTTAATTTATGCATTGGTGGATAATCTGCTTTCGATTTGCTTTAAAGTGTATATTTATATAGTAGAATCTGAAAATATCACATGCTTAGTATTTTGTTGTTTGCATAATCGTTTGCCCCGTATGTTTTATTATTATTAATGCATGCTCAGTACTCTATGTTATGATATGTTGTTATAATTTATAAATACAAATTTTAAAAAAGGAAAAAATAATAATTCTTAAGGGCACCATAACCCAGAAGCAACCTGACAACACTTAACACACACAGGTAAAAGGGGATGAAGGCAAAAAGCACTGGGGGAGCAGGCTCGCTTGCTGTCAGTTCATAAAAACTGCCACTCAACTTCTTCAAGTTTCCCGGTTATAAAGGCATAATCCTTGTTTAGGCCCAGGGCAGCTATGTCATTCTGGAAGAAACCCATTTCGCTAATCGTTCTGTCTGTACGCTGACTCTAAGCATTGCTCCAAGTATCTGAATGGATCCACAGCAATCACGTTGGAAGGGAGTCGGCAAGAGTGAGGATTAGCCTAAATTTAGTTGCTGCTGACCATGCCACTGTGCAAAGTTGTTTCATCCTTGCCTCCAGCCACAGAGCTGACGAAGAGCTATACATCTGGGCACTGCAAACAGAGCTTGAGGGAAAGTGGACTGAAAATATCCTCGACATTGGGACCAAAGTCCCATCTGTTGACGAGCTGTGCAGCCTCTCCGGTCCGCTTGATTTGTCTTTCGTGCACTCCAAAGGCGTGTTCTGAATGAATCCATGCCCATCGTTAATAGGTTTTTAATGTTATGTTGATGATGAGGTTGATGTTAAAAAGAGGAACCGTTAGCCTTGAAATGTGCATTTATTGCTACTGGGGAATGGAAAGTAGCAGGGAATTAAAAATTTTGTAGAAGACCCAAATCCAGAGGACCATACAACCTGCTCCGCACATGGCCAAGGGGACTTTGGGGTCTGGGGAAGATGGAGTTTGGGGAGGATGTGACATCAGTTCTGGGTAACTGTCTAGGAATCCCTCCTAATCTCTGTTGCAGGGGTCTCCCATCTTTTTGAGCCCGCAGGCATGTTTGGAATTCGGATACGGCATGGTGGGCGAAGCAACAAAATGGCTGCCACAACATGGCTTCCTCAGGAGGTGGGGCCAGCCCCAAACTGATTCGCCACAGCTGAACTTCAACCGCACAGTGCTGATTTTGGTGCTGTGCTGGCAGCAGCTGGCAAAGCAACATTTTAAAAACTCTGCACAGCCAATCAAAGCCCCAGTAGTCAATCCGAAGCCTTGCTGGGCAAAATCCCTACATGGCCCCACCAACTTCGGCACCATGGTGCTTATGGGCACCATGCTGGGGACTCCTACTCTGTTATAAAGATAATAGAGACACGGTGGAAGTCCTAGAGTGTCACTCTGGTGACCATTTTCCAGTCCCCCCCCCCATCCTGCTCCACAGTTTCACGAGGGCAGAGATTTGGAGCCAAAGGCCGGAGGTTTACCCACCACTCATGGGCAAATGGCAAACCCAGGGGTCATTTCCTGCAGGAGCGCACAGGAGCGGAGCTCCGGCAGTAAAGAGCTCAGGGGGCGGGCACATGCAACAAGCCCCACCCCCTGCTCCCAGCAGCCCTCAGTCAGAGCAAGAAGCAGCCAGGTAAGATGCAGAGCTCCCTTTGGCCCCCCAGTCCAAAACAGTCCAGTGGCACCTTTAAGACCAAGTTTTATTCAGGTACAAGCTCTCCCTCCTCTGCGAGGACAGATCTGGACGTTCCCCCCCCCAATAGCTAGCAATCCAAAACAGTCCAGTGGAGCCTGAGCGGTGGGTGTTGCCTTCTGACAGGGGGTGTGGCATATGCAAATAAGGTATGCTAATGAGTTATGCTAATGAGCTCCTGCACTTCTTTTTCTACAAAATGACCCCTGGGCAAACCTATCCCCACATTAAACCGCAACCTACTTTGACACTTCAGAAGCCGTTCCAAAGCATTTTATGTGAATGGGAGGGGGGACTGCGGGGCGGGGGGAAGGCAAAACCCTACAAGAGGTGCCCAGGCTTGGAAGCATCCAAAGTAGCTCTGTGGATTCAGCTGAGAGGTTGGGACATTCTTTTGTCCCTAGCTCTTATCAGCAACAAAGATGACAGTAATACAGTCCAAGGGAAAGCTCTTTACCTAGTTGAGAGGAACGCGCCAAAAAAACCCCCAAAACTGGAAGGCCGAAGGAAAACTCAAGGCCTTGAAGACGCTGATCCGCTCCCCCCACAAAGCCCGCTCTTCAGGAGTTAATCCCTTTGAAATGTGTCCTGTGTTGCTGATTTCTTGTGCGTGTGCTCGCGCGCGTGAGGAAGGCCGAGCCAAGTTCTTTTTTAGCTCTACCCTTTTGAAAACTGCTGGTTAAAGATAAATTGAAATGCCAGGACTGCAATTGCCCACGTTCGTCCCGGAGGGATGCTGGCCTGTCATCTCGCATTAGCTGCCGGTAGACCGAAGGCCCCAGGCAAAGAGAAAGCGGGTTCCTAAGACAAGGCTGGGCAGCCAGAAGCCGCGTTCCTGCACGGATGTAATCTTCCGTCCCTGTCCTTTTTAAGCCAGCGCTAAACCAGCCTTCCTCGGACTTGCCTGCTTTCATACTGCCGGTTTTCGTTTTTCACGGCCGGCCCTCGCCGTGTCCCACTGAATCTCCAATGATGGTGTGTGTGTGTGTGTGTGACAGGTCAGTTGCAGAATTTTGGGAGTCATTTGGATCAACGCGTCTGTGTGGAATCACTGACTCATCCAATCGGAAGGGACCTCCAGGGTCATCTAGTCCGACCCCCTGCACAATGCAGGAAATTCACAAATACCTCCAGAGAGAGAGAGAGAGAGAGAGAGAGAGAGAGAGAGAGAGAGAGAGAGATTGGATTTATACCCCACCCTTCACTTGGAGTCTCAGAGCGGCTTACAAACTCCTTTCCCTTCCCCTCCCCACAACAGACACCCTGTGAGGTGGGCGGGGCTGAGAGAACTCTGACACAAACTGCTCTTTTTCAAGGACAGCTGTGCCAGAGCTAGTGACTGACCCAAGGTCACATCAGTAGGTGCAAGTGGAGGAGTGGGGAATCAAACCCGGTTCTCCCAGATTAGAGTCCGCACACGTAACCACTACACCAAACTGGCTCTCTCTCTCACACACACACCCAGCGAGCCCCGCTTTATGTGCAGACGATGCGGGGGGGGGGAATCACCCTCCAGGATCTCCAGCCAAACTGGCCTGGAGAAAAATTGCTTCCTGACCCCAAAGCATTTCCCGGGGCATGTAAGAAAGGGCCAGGAGAACTAAGCACTGAGGCAACCCTTCCTGCCCTCCGTCTCATGATCTGCCTCAGTTCATGGGATCAGCATTGCTGTCAGAGTGCCACCTAGCATCTGTTTAAAAACCTCCAAAGAATGAGAGCCCACCACCTCCTGAGGAAGCCTGTTCCACTGAGGAACTGCTCTATCAGGAAGTTCTTTGTAATGTTTAGCTGAATACCCTTTTGATTTAATTTCAACCCACTGGTTCTGGTCCAACCTTCTGGGGCAACAGAAAACAACTCCACACCACCCTCTATATCCTCTATACTTGAAGATGGTGATCGCCTCACCTCTCAGTCATCTCCTCTCCAGGCTAAACATACCCAGCTCCTTCAGCCTTTCCTCATAGGACTTGGTCTCCAGACCTCACACCGTCATTGTTTTCCTCACCATCTTTGTTGAGAACTGGAATACTCCAGAGCACTTGCCATCCTCATTGAGAACTGGAGTACTTGTCAGCAAGCTGCCAATTGTTTTCTGTGTTCACTTTCCTACACATGCCTTTTTGTGCGCTTAATTGCTTCACAGCAGCAATGTATATCTCTCAAGGCCGCAGGAGGAGAGCCGCCGGATAGTTGCTTGGGTTATCTCACGGAGGTGCCGTGGGAAGAGTATCTGTTATGCTTAGTGGGACTGTTCGTTCCCAGGCCTAATGGCGCGCGGGGGAACTCCCGCAATTGGGCCTTACTAGTTTGAATGTACTCTAACCTGTCATGCTCTATGATTACTCGTCATTCCTAACAGTGATCCTGTCAATGCATCTTCAGCTTCAATAAAAGTATAACCTTTCTGCAAGTGTGTGCTTCATTGTGGCCGTGGGACCTGACAATACTCCGTTCTGGCTGTCATTTTTACCTATATGGATTTTTCGGGTATATAATCCTGTACTGGGAAGCTGTCTTACAGTTATGGATGCCAACCTCCAGGTGGGGCCTGGCGATCAACTGCTATTCCAACTGCTCTCCATACTATAGAGATCGTTTCCCCTGGAGATAATGGCTGCTTTGGAGGGTGGACTGGAAAGGCATGATAACCTGCTGAGATCCCTCCCTCCCCAAATCCCTCCCTCCCCAGGTTCCACCCCAAAAATCTCCAACTATTTCCCTACCCAGACCTGGTGATTCTACTTACAGTGTCAGAGTGATTGTATTCCAAGACCAATGCTGTCAACTGAAACTGGAAGCAGCTCTCTAGGAGTTCTCATGGAAGCTCTGAGAGCTAGGGCACCCAGGTCTGGGTTGGGAAATACCTGGAGATTTGGGGGGGGCGGAGCCTGGGAAGGCCGGGGTTTGGGGAGGGGAGGGGCCTCAGCAGGGTACAATACTATACTGTCCACCTTCTGAAGCAGCCAGCCTTAATTTCCTGCCCTTGAGGAAATGAGAAGGAGGAGAAGGAAAAATAGGCTCCATGTGGTGACACTCTAGAATTTCCCCCTGTTCTCTATGGTATATTCTACAGAGACCAGGGGAGGCAGCCTACAGGATGTGGTGATAGCCACAGGCATAAACAGTAGGGTCGTGCATTCGGCTCTATCCGAGCCGGAAACAATTACCGGAAAGTAACTTTTTGGTATTTATCGGCTATTCTTTCAGCCAGATATAGAGGGGGGTGTATTTTTTGGCTATCGAGCATAGCCAATTTTGGGGGGATTATCCGGGAAAATAGGCTAGCTACAGTTAAACAGCGTTTAAAGAGAGTGCACTCCCTTTAAACACAACTCCAGGTGAAGCTACAGCTTCACGAATGCATTGAAAGGGACTGTGACACCTTTAAGACCCAGTTTGGTGTAGTGGTTAAGTGTGCGGACTCTAATCTGGGAGAACCGGGTTTGATTCTCCACTCCTCCACTTGCAGCTGCTGATGTGACCTTGGGTCAGTCACAAGCTCTGGCACAGCTGTCCTTGAAAAAGAGCAGTTTGTGTCAGAGTTCTCTCAGCCCCACCCACCTCACAGGGTGTCTGTTGTGGGGAGAGGAAGGGAAAGGAGTTTGTAAGCCGCTCTGAGACTCCAAGTGAAGGGCGGGGTATAAATCCAATCTCTTCTTCTTCTTCTTCTTTTTTAAATGCCTTCAGTTCCATTATAGCCTTTGGGGATCATTATAGTCAATGATCCCCATAGGCTATAATGGACAGTCTATGCAAGGGGTTGCGGGGGTCTGGGGGGATGTTTTTTGAGGTAGAGGCACCAAGTTTTCAGAGTAGCCTTTGGTGCCTCTACTCAGAAGTCCCTCCAAGTTTCAAAAAGATTGGACCAGGGGTCCAGTTCTGTGGGTCCCCAAAGAAGGTGCCCCCATTATTTCCAATGGAGAGAAAAAACAGCAAAAAAGCAAGGACTGATGTCAAACCAGAGAGTCCGTGCAGTAGAAACTGAAGGGGGGGGGCATTTTTTGCAGAACCAGTGCTACTGTGGCAATGCCACAGGCATTGAGGCAATGCCTCAACAAATCCAAGCAAGGGGGGTTTGCAAGCCTAGCACAGCCAGTGGATGTACAGAGTGCCCAGCAGAACCAATGCCACTGTGGCAATACCAGCTTAATAAATCCAAGTGGAGGGGAGGGGGGTTTGCAAGCCTAGCACAGCCAGTGCATAGCCAGTGCATGTACCAGTATAATGTACTAGTGCCCAGCAAAACTCAGTGTCTTCCCTTAAATGCTTCCCCCTCTTCCATTAAAAGCAATGGAGGATTGGGGCACTTTCTTTGGGCACTCTGTACATGAACTGGTTCTGCTGGGCACTCTGTATATGTGCTGGCTGCATTGGGCTTGCAACTCCCGCTTGCTTGGATTTGTTGAAGAAGAAGAAGAAGAACAGGAGGAGTAGGAGTAGGAGTTTGGATTTATACCCTGCCTTTCACTACCCGAAGGAGTCTCAAAGTGGCTTACAATCTCCTTCCCTTCCTCTCCCCGCAACAGACACCCTGTGAGGTAGGTAGGGTTGAGAGATCTCTTTCAAGGAGTACTCTTGAGAGAAGAGCTCTGACAGAACTTGTGACTGACCAGCAGCTGCATGTGGTGGAGTGGGGAATCAAACCTGGTTGTCCCAGATTAGAGTCTACACTCCTAACCACTAGACCAAACTGGCTCTTCAGTTGGCATTGCCATAGTGGCACTGGTTCTGCTGGGCACTCTGTACATGTGCTGGCTGCATTGGCCTTGCAACCCCCCTTGCTTGGATTTGTTGAGCTGCCATTGCCACAATGACACTTGTTCTGCTGGGCACTCTGTACATGCACTGTCTGTGCTGTGCTTGCACCCTCCCCCTTGCTTGGATCTGTTGAACTGGCATTGCCACAGTGGCACTGGTTCTGCTAAGCACTCTGTACATGCACTGGTTCTGCAGGGAACTCTGTACATGCACTGGTTCTGCAGGGAACTCTGTACATGCACTGGTTCTGCTGGTCTTGGAAAAATGCCCCTTCTCTTCAGTTTCTACTGCAGAGACTCTCTGGTTTGGGTTTTTTGGGGTGGTTTTTTTTTTGGTGTGTGTGTGCCTGGAAGTCATGGTGACTTCTGGTGACCCCTAGTAGGGCTAGGAAGTTTCAGAGATATGGCTTGATATTTACCTGCCTCTGCATCCCGGCCCTGGTAGTCATAAGAACAGAAGAGACGCCAATGTTGGATCAGGCCAAAGGCCCATCCAGTCCAACACTCTGTGGCACACAGTAGCCAGAAATACCAGTGCCATCAGGAGGTCCACCAGTGGGGCCAGGACATTAGAAGCCCTCCCACTGTTGACCCCCCCCAAGCACCAATTCCTTGGAGGTCTCTCTTCCAGGTACTTGCCAGGGTCAGCCCTGCTTAGCTTCTGAGATCTGATGAGATCGGCCTTGCCTGGGCTATTCAGGTCAGGGCGAGACTTTCTAGTTTGACATCAGTCCTTCTTCTTCTTCTTCTTCTTCTTCTTCTTCTTCTTCTTCTTCTTCTTCTTCTTCTTCTTCTTCTGCTGTTTTCCCCCCCACTACTGGAAACAATGGAGGAGGGGGGCACCTTCTTTGGGGGCCCATGGAATCGATCCTGCTGGTCCATACTTTTTGAAGCTTGGGGGTCTTTTGAGGAGAGCTGCCAGAAGCTACACCTCTATTTCAAAATAAAGCTCCCCCAGGCCTCTGAATATCCCCAGATAGATTCCCATTGACTATAATGGTCCCATAGGCTATAATAGAGCTGGGAAAAAATGGAGATTTCCGAAAAAATCCATATCAGAATACCATACCAATATAGGGATCCAGTTTTTCCCCCCCCGGGAATCTCAATTCATGGAGGGTCAAATATATCCAAATCTGAAAAAATCCCATTGTTTTGTGTGCACACCCCTAGTAAACAGCTTTAAAAGGGCATTAGATAGATTCATGGAGGAGAGGTTTCTCAGTGGCTGCTAGCCATGGTGACTAAAGGGAACTTTCACATTGAGAGGCAGTACACCTCTGAACCCCAGTGCCAGGAGACACCATCAGAGGAAGGCCTCGGCCTCTATGCTGTGTTGTTGGTGCTCCAAAGGAACTGGTTGGCCACTGTGTGAGACAGGATGCTGGACTATCATAAGGATGTTCTTATGAAGGCCTCAGCCTCTTTGCCCAGTTGTTGGCCGTCCACAGGAACTGGTTGTCCACTCTGAGACAGGATGCTGGACTATCATAAGGATGTTCTTATGAAGGCCTTGGCCTCTATGCTGTGTTGTTGGTGCTCCAAAGGAACTGGTTGGCCACTGTGTAAGACAGGATGCTGGACTAGATGGACCACTGGTCTGATCCAGCAGGGCTCTTCTTGAATTCTTATGAAGGCCTCAGCCTCTTTGCCCAGTTGTTGGCCGTCCACAGGAACTGGTTGTCCACTCTGAGACAGGATGCTGGACTATCATAAGGATGTTCTTATGAAGGCCTTGGCCTCTATGCCCTGTTCAGAGGAACTGGTTGGCCACTGTGTGAGACAGGATTCTGGACTAGATGGACCACTGGTCTGATCCGCCAGGGCTCCTCTTATGTTCTTATGAAGGCCTCGTCCTCTATGCCCTGTTGTTGGCCATCCAGAGGAACAGGTTGGCCATTGTGTGAGACAGGACGCTGGGCTAGATGGACCACTGGTCTGAACCAGCAGGGCTCTTCTTGAATTCTTATGAAGGCCTGGGCCTCTATGCCCTGTTGTTGGCCATCCAGAGGAACTGCTTGGCCACCGTGTGAGACAGGATGCTGGCCTAGATGGACCACTGGTCTGATCCAGCAGGGCTCCTCTGACGTTCTTATGACAGCTGCACCCTCTATGCCCTGTTGTTGGCCCTCCAGGGGAACTGGTTGGCCACCGTGTGAGACAGAATACTGGACTAGATGGACCACTGGTCTGATCCAGCAGGGCTCTTCTGATGTTCTTATGATAACAATAACAATACAGTCCCATCACAAGGACTCAAAATTCAGTTTTTAGGGGTTTTAGGGTTTTGTGATCCAGTATTTCAGGCGAAATAATGACGAGACTGGCGGCGCCATAAAGGCAAGCAAACGAACTGTGGCCTTACCTCCCATGAGCCAAGGACCGCTTCATGTCATGCATTTCCTTGCCCCATCACCTCAAATCTGGGGCTTGCAAAGCTTTTTTCCCCTCCCCTCCAAAAATTACTTGTCTATGAAAAGGGAAAAAAGAAAAGAAATTTTGAATCTGGAACCCGGGACCAGAAGGAGAAGGATGTACCTTGGACTCTAGCGGACTTTCTCTTTAAATGTTATACTTCCCCCTCCCCGCAAACATTATATTATTGAGGGATGCTATTATTGCAGCCGGTCACGCAGCAGTGAGCTAAAATCAGCCACTCTGCATGCCTGCAAAGGTCTGCCAGCTTTGTTATGTCCCCACACCGTTATTTATGCGCTTTGTGAAATGGCAGGAGAGTGAAAATGAAGTCCCCGTGGCTGCGCTTCACATCTCCTGGAATCCCCAACCCCTTCATGCTGACACACACAAGCAAAAATGAACAAACCGAATGGTAAATATATATTGTGTGTATCTCTGTGTGTGCGTTCTGGTGTGTGTATCGCTCCGTGGGTCAGTGTGAAGGTGTGTGTGTATTGTGACGAGTCTGTTTACCGCAGCGGTCGCCAATGAAGGATGATGGGAAGGGAAATAGACCTCTGGATTTACTGTCTCGCGGTGTTTGCTTTTTGCCTTGTGTACTGAACAATGTGAGTGAATTCAAAAGCAGGCAGAAAGGCTCATGAAGGCGATGGCGTCTGGGAACAATAGTCAGGACGAGAAGCAAGAGGAGGGTCTGTTGCCACCCTGAAGGATCTGATCTCTCCTGCCCTGGAAATCCTATCTGACCCCCAACAAAGCCTTTCAAACATATCTTCAATTTTTTCTTTTAAAAGAGCTCAAATCCAGTAAGACGGTTCTCTTCAGGGGAAGTCCGTCCTTGAACTGGATAGGAGCTGCTGCTCGAACTGGATAGGAGAGCCAGTTTGGTGTAGTGGTTAAGTGCGCGGACTCTGATCTGAGAGAACCGGGTTTGATTCCCCACTCCTCCACTTGCAGCTGCTGGATGACCTTGGGCAAGCCATAGTTCTGTCGGAGCTGTTCTCTGAAGGACAGTTCTGGAAAGAGCTCTCTCAGCCCCATCTACCTCACAGGGTGTCTGTTGTGGGGAGGGGAAGGAAAAGGAGTTTGTTAGCCGCTCTGAGACTCTGAGTGAAAGGTGGGGTATAAATCCAATCTCTTCTTCTTCTTCTTCAGACAGTAAGAAGTCTCAAAAATCTTAATCCAGGCCCTGACCTGGATAGTCCAAGCAAACCTGATCTTGTCAGATCTCAGAAGCTAAGCAGGGTCGACTCTGGCAAACACTTGGATGGGAGACCTCCCTGGAATACCAGCAGTCGGGAGGCGGGGGCAGGCTTTCTTCAGCCACGTCTCTGAATATCCTCCAGGCCCCCAGTAGGGGTCAGTCACCAGAGGTCGCCATGACTTCCAGGTGCACACACACTCACACATATGAAAAATACAACCCCTCCCCAAATCTTCATCCTGCGGAGCAGAACAAGGAAATGCAAATGGATGACACAGTGACGTCATGTGACACATTTACCTTATTAAATGTCACGAGAGAGGTCTGCAGATCCACATGGGGAAAAACGAAAAGGCAAACATAAAGGGTAAAAATGACTGTGGTGCTAAATTACCTTGTGGATCTGCCTCGTACAGAGTCAGCCCACTGGTTTACCAAGGTCAGTTTTGTCTACTCTGACTGGGAGCAGCTCTCCAGATTCCACTCCCTTGACCCTTATCTTCCCAAGGAAAGATGCGAGATATGACATCATTGTCTTAGGAGTTTCCCTGTCCTCCCTTACAGTGGCAACCAATACTGTGGAGCATTGCAGGGAAATACATGTGACACATTTACCTTATTAAATGTCATGAGACAGAACTGAATGCGGGTTTGGTGTTGGCCCCTCACAACTACTGTCATGTCTATTTTCATCTTGCAACAGACATCAGAGGTGTGTTAGGTTATAAGGTCACGGCTGAGCTTTGGTCTTTATCAGGGCAATGTCTCTGCTAACTTGGAGCTGTCCTTGGTCCTGTACAACTTGCCTCTAATTCCTGTTACCTGGGGCCATTTACTGGCAGCCTATCACACATTACCTTGTTTTCAATTCCCTTCCTGATAATCCCCAGCATAGTGTTGGCCTTTTTTTTATTGCAGTTGCACACTGTCTTGACATTTTCAGTGAGTTATCTACTACGACTCCAAAATCTCTCTCTTGGTCAGTCTCTGCCAGTTGGGACCCCATCAACGTGCATTTATAGTTAGGATTTTTGGCTCCAATGTGCATCACTTTGCACTTGGCCACACTGAACCCCATTTGCCACGTTGACACCCACTCGCCCATCCTCGATAGATCCCTTTGGAGTGCCTCACAATCCTCCCTGGTTCTCACCACCCTGAACAACTTCGTGTCATCTGCAAATTTAGCCACTTCACTGCTTACTCCCAACTCCAAATCATTCATAAACAAGTTAAAAAACATCGGACCGAGTACTAATCCCTATGTTACCCCACTGCTTACCCCCCTCCGCTGAGAAAATTGCCCATTTATCCTCACTTTCACTGAAGCAATTGGCAGGGCTGAAGGAACAGAAGGAGGAAATGGAATGGCTTAAATTTGAACAGATATATGGATTTCTTTCTGGGGTGGGGATGGTAAAAGGCACCAGTTTAAGGAACAAATGTATGTTACTCCCTAAACAGCTACAGCTTAGTTGTTTATTGGAGCACAAAGAGGCCTGCCCAATGACTTGCAACTGCATCATATTATTCCAATTCCACTCCATACACAATAAAGTAGCCTTAGTGATTACTGCTTAGTAGCTCCTTCATTAATATGCATACCATAATCTCATTTGCTTGGCATTGCTTTGATCTTAATTCCTGTGTATTGGTGCTAGTGGGCTATTGTGGTTTCTGAAGGTTTCCCCCACCCTTATCTGCACCCCTCCTTCCTTCACTGCATCGGCTCTGTCTGGCCCCATCCACATCATCAGACTGCATGGCTGCTAAGGAAAGAGCGTACGTGATAATGTTCATTTCTGGAGCAATCGATGGGCTTTAGTTATCTGTCTGTTTTATTCTTCTCTTATGTCCACTGATACAGGTACTACACCAGTTTGGTGTACTGGTTAGGAGCACGGACTCTAATCTGGGGGAACTGGGTTTGATTCCCCACCCCTCCACATGCAGCCACTGGTGTGACCTTGGGTCAATCACAAGTTCTTTCTTTCAACTGGAGTTGCCAGGGATTGAACCTGAGACCTTCTGCATGCCAAGCAGATGCTCAACCACCAAGTCATGGCTTCTCCCCTTCTGATGAACTTGCTACCCCTTCTCGGAGTCTCAGAGCCAGTCTGGTGTAGTGGTTAAGAGTGTGGACTCTAATCTGGGAGAATGGGGTTTGATTCCCCACTCCACCACATGCAGCTGCTGGTGTGACCTTGGGTCAGTCACAAGTTCTCTCAGGAGCAGTTCCCGGAAGAGCTCTCTCAGCCCCAGAGTGTTTGTTGTGGGGAGGGGAAGGGAAAGGAGAATGTAAGCTGCTCTGAGACTTCTTCAAGTACTGAAGGGTGGGGTATAAATCCAATCTCTTCTTCTTCTCTTCTTCTACCTGGGCCATAGAAGCCATAGGCCCACACTGTACTGGAGAATGCATGGCAACAAGACACTAGCCAATAGCGGAGGAGCTCTCACACAATCCTCAGAGAAGACTTTGGAATGAAGGCTCACACCTCTGGTGGGTCCTTGGGACCGGCCACACACTGAATCTCCTTGAACCACCTGCTGCCGCAAAGAGGCTACGATTTGAAACAAGGTCAGATGCCGATCTCATTCATCATCACAGAGAGCTTTCAGCTAGGGTTTTTTTCCCCTCCCAAGAATAAACAATGGCTTTGGAGGAGGGGGGCTCTTTATTGGTGTGCTGGTCTCTGTTGAGCCTTTCCAGAGGATGAGTCACTATAGAATAGATCCAGGTAGGGAAAACAAAAGGCCTTGAATAAACTGCAGAGACCTGTGAGTCTGGATGAAGGCTGTTTGCTCGAGGGCTTGGCCTGAACATCCCAGGAAAGGCCACTATCACCTGCCATGCCCAGGTTTGTCAGGACTGGGTTGGGAAATCCCTGGAGATTTTGGGGGTGGAGTCAGGGGAGGACAGGGTTGGGGGAGGGGGTGGAGATCTCACCAGGGTGCAACGTCATAGATTCCACCTTCCAAAGCAGCCATTTCCTTCAAGAACCCTGACCTCTGTCATCTGGACATAGGGTTGCCAACCTCCAGAGAGCCAGTCTGGTGTAGTGGTTAGGAGCACGGACTCTAATCTGGGAGAACCGGGTTTGATTCCTCACTCCTCCACATGCAGCTGCTGGTGTGACCTTGGGCAAGCCACAGTTCTCTCAGAGCTGTTCTCAAAAGAGCTCTCTCAGCCACACCTACCTCACAGGGTGTCTGCTGTGGGGAGGGGAAGGGAAAGGACATTGTAAGCCGCTCTGGGACTCCAAGTGAAGGGCGGGGTACAAATCCTCCTCCTCCTCCTCCTCCTCCTCCTCCTCCTCCTCCTCCTCCTCCTTACCCCGCCCCCCAAATCTCCAGGTATTTCCCCACCCGGAGCTGACAACCTTATCCGGAGAACAATTGTAATACCAAGAGATCTCCATGCCCCAGCTAGAGGTCACCAATTATGCCTGGGAGCAGCCTGCAGCCCAAGTAAGAATGAAGCGAGTGCTTTGTCATGGACCGCACCCATCTCAGTCTTGCCCTTGGTGGTCCATAGAATCATAGAGTTGGAAGGGTCATCCAGGGGTCATCTAGTCCAACCCCCTGCACGCAGGAAGTGACACTATCATGCTGTGACATCACTGCAATGTTCTGGTATTTGGGCAAAATATATAAAGTTTGTCCGGCTCTTAAGTTTCATTTTGTTTTAAGGGGGGAGCACTATCAGCAAAGAGTGAACTTAAAACGATACATAATTTTAAAATAGTCAGATTTATATAGCACTTTTCAGAAGTGAAACACTCAGCGAGCACCTACAATGATCTTGACAACAGCCCTGACAGGTAGGCCAGTGCTATTATTCCCCCACCGTAGGGGACTGAACTGAAGTGAAGCTACGTGTTAGTGGTTTGCCTAAGGTCCATTTCGCTGGGTTCGTGACTGAACTGGGATATGAACCAATTGGCCTCTTTTTCCCTTCTTTTTTTTGCCATCAATTAGCAGCAAATTTATGGCAACCCCATAGGGTTCTCAAGGCAAGAGATGTTCAGAGGTGGTTTGCCACTGACAGCCCATGTGTAGTGACCCTGGTATTCCTGGGTGGCAGGCCCATTGCCAGGATTCTTTAAGTCTGGGGGTATTTGAATTTCTTAGGGGGCACTGGCTAATCAAATTAATCTGGGGTGAGAAGGCCATGACGCCCTGGGCTGGATGGGGAGTCAGGGGGCCTTTCCAGCAAGTTGGGGGGCCTAGCCCCGAGGTGCCCCACTGTAGCTACCGTCCTGCTGGGTCCTATCCAAATACTGACCAGGGCAGGGCCTACTTAGCTTCTGAGATCTCATAACATCCAGCTTGCCTAGGCTATCCATGTCAGGACAATAGCCACCTCGATTTCTTTACCCCCCCCCAAGGGGACATTTCCTGCAGGAGCGCACATGAGCAGAGCTCCGTCTGTAAAGAGCCGAGGGGGTGGGCATATGCAACAAGCCCCACCCCCTGCTCCCAGCAGCCCTCAGTCAGAGCAAGAAGCAGCCAGGTAAGCTGCAGAGCCCCCCCCCGCCCAAAACAGTCCAGTGGCACCTTTAAGACCAAGTTTTATTCTGGTACAAGCTCTCCCTCCTCTGTGAGGGCAGATTTGCGCGTCCCCCCCCCCGTAGCCAGCAATCCAAAACAGTCCAGTGGAGCCTGAGCGGTGGGTGTTGCCTTCTGACACACTCCCGGTGATGTCAGGGGGTGTGGCATATGCAAATAAGTTGTGCTAATGGGTTATGCTAATGAGCTCCTGCACCTCTTTTTCCTTGAAATGACCCCTGCTCCCCCCCTTTTTAATTAAACAGCTAACAAGAAGCTCTGATGACCAAATCGTTTTTACAAATCGATTACGTATCATCCTTTATAGTGTTACCAAAACTCCATATGGATGGGTTCTCTTAACTACTATGGTGGTGCATGACACCTCTCCTCCCCCTCACCGCCCCAAATTCTGGGAACTGTAGCTCTGTACAAAAGCCAGGAAATGCTAAGAAAGAATCCTCATGCCCCGAAAAGTATAAAAAGACACACTTCGGAGAGCTGTGTATAGATTGCTCCACGGTACAAATGAGGTCACGGCAGAACATGTCATCTGGTTTGAACAGAAATTAATACCTTCCCTGACAGGAGGAGCGGGGGGGGGGGAGTGAGGGGAAAGCACATCTTGCTGGCATGCTCTGAGCCAGGGTGAGTTCCAGTGCGAACAAGTCCTCGCTCTCCAGGGTCCAGCGTCACTGTCCCCATTAATCTATACAAGGTGACAAATCTGTATAGATCTGTTGGAGATGGTTATTGTCACACGGAGGGCCCCCCCCTCAAGTGACAGGAGTGCTAATTGTTACTTGAGCAATCAAGCTGTTTTCAGTACACCCGGGGTGAGGAACTGGGAAAGAGATGGCGCGGTTGCGCTGCAGGGAAAAAGCATCCAAGGGATTTGGCTGTTGCTTCGTGTTCTGGGAGAGAAAAAGAGTGTACAAACAGTTGGCCACAATCCCCCCCCCCTCAAACATTTCATTGCCTCATTGGGGTGAATTTTCACCTTAAGTCTGGAAGTATCCCCCAAAGTACAGCCATTTAACAGTCCCCCCCCCTCTCCAAAAGCCCCACAAAACCTCTGGGTATAAAATAACCCCAGAAATCTATTGATTTTGCCATTGGAGTGTGTTGTTACCTCAGGCCCGAAACGATGTTGGGCTTTGGGTTGCCAATCTTCAGGTGGGGCCCGGAGATCCCCTGCTGTTATGACTGATGTCCGGACAACAGAGGTCATAAGAACATAAGAACATACTTTCATATGCACTAGATTTCTGTACACGTGTATATGATCTGCATTATCAAACCAGTTCAGTTATGTGAATCATACGTTTCAAGAGTTTTTGCAGCTCATAATTTTCCACTTCGAGGGCTGTGAAAACAGTATCGAAAGCCCCACCAAGAACATAGCCTACTGGTACTCAGGGCTGTGTAAACTGGCCAGCTTCAGGTTGGGAAATCACTGGAGATTTCGGGG
Organism: Gekko japonicus; assembly: GCF_001447785.1. Taxonomy (NCBI): domain Eukaryota; kingdom Metazoa; phylum Chordata; class Lepidosauria; order Squamata; family Gekkonidae; genus Gekko; species Gekko japonicus. The sequence continues at coordinate 603,229 of NW_015169811.1, read as the reverse complement.
GCGGAGCCTAAGGGGGGCGGGGTTTGGGGCACAATGCCATACTGTCCCGCTTCCAGACTCTGTGGCATTGCATCCTGCTGAGGTCCCTCCCCAGGTGCCAATCCTGAAATCTCCTGATATTTCCCCACCCAGAGCTAAAAATGACACTGATTTGAGGAAGTACTTTTAAGCAGGGGTCATTTCGTAGAAAAAGAGGTGCAGGAGCTCATTAGCATAACTCATTAGCATAACTTATTTGCATATGCCACACCCCCTGACATCACTGGAAGTGTGTCAGATAGCAACACCCACCACTCAGGCTGTTTTGGCTTCCTAGTTATTGGCGGGGGGGACACGTGCAGATCTGCCCTCACAGAGGAGGGAGAGCTTGTGCCTGAATAAAACTTGGTCTTAAAGGTGCCACTGGACTGTTTTGGATTGCTAGCTATTTGGGGGGGGGACGTGCAGATCTGTCCTCGCAGAGGAGGGAGAGCTTGTACCTGAATAAAACTTGGTCTTAAAGGTGCCACTGGACTGTTTTGGACCGGGGGGCCAGGGGAAGCTCTGCAACTTACCTGGCTGCTTCTTGCTCTGACTGAGGGCCGCTGGGAGCAGGGGGTGGGGCTTGTTGCATGTGCCCACCCCCTGGGCTCCTCACTTCCTGAGCTCTGCTCCTGTGCACTCCTCCAGGAAATGATCCCTGCTTTTAAGTGTTCTGGAGAGATACAGTCCCACCCGCCCCTCTCACTCACAATAACCTTCCTGATAGGAGTGTTAGATTCTGGTTGGGAATAATGCTCCCTCTAAGCTGTGGAGTCTTGTGAGCAAAAATTCTACTTGGTGAGCTATGGGCATTAAAGTTGTGAGTGAGCGATTTGGCTCCTGCATAAATTAGTTTGCTCTGGAGTCCATCCTTCCTGAGCAAAGACCAAAATGTGTGAGCTGGAGGCTAAAAGACTGTGGGCTAGCTCACACTAACTCATCTTAGAGAGAACACAGGTTGGGAAATACTTGGAGATTTGAGGTGTGCAGCCTGGGGAGGGCGGGGTTTGGTGAGGGGAGGGACCTCAGTGGGGTTTAATGCCATAAAGTCCACCATCTAAATCAGCCATTTTCTCCAAGGCCACCTGATCTCTGTAGTCTGGAGACTGGTTGTAATTCCTGGAGAACTCCAGGCCCCACCTGAAGGTTGGTAACCCTGCTTCCTGATAACCTGGACATGTTTTAGTGCAGCAGCAGCAGAAAAAGAAGAAGAAGAGGTTGGATTTATACCCCACCCTTCACTACTTGTGACTGACCCAAGGTCACACCAGCAGCTGCATGCGGAGGAGTGGGGAATCTAACCCGGTTCTCCCAGATTACAGTCCGTGCATTTAACCGCTACTCCAAACTGGCTCTCCAAAAGAAGAAGGTTATGCTCATTTGGAAGCTAAAATACCCCACATACAAATGGTATTAGCAGTTATTAATCTAGATGTTTCCCACTAAGGTTACCCAGATCCCCCCTGGCCACTGATGGGGGATGGGGGCGTAGGGTTGCCAGATCAAGGTTGGGAAACTCCAGGAGAATTGGGGGTGGAGCCTGGGGAGGACAGGGACCTCAGTGGGGTACAGTGCCCCGAGTCCACCCTCCAAAGCATCCATTTTCTCCAGGGGGACTGGTCTCTGTAGTCTGGAGATGAGCTGTAATTCCGGGGGCTCTCCAGGGCCCACCTGGAGGCTGGCATCCCTCTTCCCACCTCATGTGAAAATATGCTTTCAGCCTGTGGGTGTAGGCTGCAATCACACACACTAAAATAATCCACTTTTAATCCAATTTCAGTGCACTTTCCAACTGGATTTGACTGTTGTGTGAACTGGCAACATCCAGTTGGAAAGTGGATTGGAAGTGGATCGAAAGGGGATTATTTAGTGAGCATGATCGCAGCCAATCTCTTTTGCCACCACAAACAGATGTGTGTTTTGTGGGACATTCCTGTACCCCAAGATAAATGGGGATTTGGCTTGAGGTATCAATATACCCCAGAATACAACTTTGGGGATTTTTTTTCTAAGGGCCTGAGGAGTGTTTATTACTTGTCCATTGTTATGTATTGGGACTGAATCATTCCTGATTGAATCACCCCAGATACTGACCGAGCTTGGTGCACAAGAACAATAGCCCACCAGGATTCTGAAAGTAACCAATCTAGTAGTAAAAAGGTAAAGGTTTCCTTGCTCGAAAGCCAGTCAAGTCCGACTCTAGGGTTGCAGTGCTCATCTCCGTTTCAAAGCCGAAGAGCCAGCGCTGTCCGAAGACATTTCCGTGGTCATGTGGTCGGCATGACTAAACACCAAGGCGCACGGAACGCTGTTACCTTCCCACCGAAGTGGTACCTATTTATCTACTTGCAATTTCTTGCTTTCAAACTGCTAGGTTGGCAGGAGCTGGAACTAGAGATGGGAGCTCACTCCGTCATGCGGCACACTCGGGTCTCGAACTGCTGAACTACTGACCTTCCACAGCCTGCAGTTCAGCGTCTTAACCCCTTGAGCCACCGCAGCTCCGCAATCTAGTAGTAATGTTATGTAAATAGCCTATCACTGGGAGTGGGGTGTGTTTGGGTGTGGCAACTGCGTGCTATTTAACAGAGCTGAGGCTCAGGAGTCTTGTCTTGCTCTTGCTGAAATCACTAATAAAGTAGAACTGATCACTAGACTCGAACCTGCTCATCCATGGAACCCACTATTTAACATCCATGAATGCCAATATCCACTGGGATTTCAGGGTTTAGGAGGCCACTTGAAACAGATATAAAAACAGAAGCATAAGAATCACCTTATCGCTTTCCTGGATGAGTCCAAAACTCTTTGTGGCCCAACATCTGGATTCAGAGGCTGGCCAGATGGCCCTGTAAGCTCCCAAACAAAGTTCAAAGATGACGGCCATCCCCAACGTGCCCTCAGCGTCTAGTATTCGGAGGTGTGTTCCTCTGAACATTTTGTCGTCTAATAGCCCTCGATCGTCCTCCATGAATCTCTTTTATCCTTTTTAAAAAGACTAGATGTACACATTCAGATGGTGAGAGGATGCTGAAGTTGGAGAACAGCCCCTGCCCTCTCAAACAGTCGCTGGACATAGGGTTGCCAACTCTGAGTTGGGAAATACCTGGAGGCTTTGGGGGTTGCAGGCTGGAGAGGGCAGGGTTTGGGGAAGGGCATCAGAGGGGTATTAACCCCATAGAATCCACCTTCCAAAGCAGCCAATTTCTTCCCAGGGGAACTGATCTCTGTCGCCTGGAGATCAGCTGAAATTCTGGACCATCTCCCACCGCCACTTGGAGACTGCCGGTCCTAAACTGGTATCAAATCGATCAGGCAAAAAGACGATTGGGTTGTGAATTTGCTAAGAGGCCTCAGACTCCACTTCATACAAAATAGCATTTTGATTGGTGCATGGTCATTGTGCCTACCTTGACTCACTATACCCTTTGATGCAGGATAGCCTTTGAAATGGTCTTAATATTATGTACGATACCGTCGGGGTATACTGGACAGTATTTTCTCTATGGATTGTTATTGCCCCTAGGAGGACTATTTTGGATTGTATTACTTTTAAGAATCATCATTCTGTGGTTCGTGTGACTTAGGGTTGCCAGCCTCCAGGTGGAGCCTGGGGATCTCCGGCATTTATTTATTTATTTATTTATTTATACATTCGGCTTATATACCGCCCTGACCCCGGAGGGTCTCTGGGTGGTTTACATAGACGTCTAAAGCTACTGTCCCTATCTACGGCCACATGGTACAGGGGTGTGGCTGCCTACCGGCATCCAGGTGGTGGGGCTTGCTGTTCTCTGGCTCGGCTCCTTGATTTACCACCGATCTCCAGCTCCCCTGGAGAAAATGGCTGCTTGGAAGGGGGGGACTCTAGGGCATTGTACCATGCTGAGGCCCCTCCCCTCCCCAAACCCCGCCCTCACTTGGCTCCACCCCCAAAAGTCTCCAGGTATTTTCCGGCCCAGACCTGGCAACCCTAGTGTGACTTTATGACGTGCATTACATTCTTTCGAAGGGCTGTATATTTAATACATTCCTATGAGTATTGTTACTTGTCTTAAAAACTTTTTAGGAGAGTTTCATTTGTAGATTTACACTCTCCCTTCCAAGTTAGTTTGAAGAAGAAGAAGAAGAAGAGGAGATTGGATTTATACCCCGCCCTTCACTACCCGGAGGAGTCTCAGAGCGGCTTACAAACTCTTTTCCCTTTCCCTCCCCACAACAGACGCCCTGTGAGGTAGGCGGGGCTGAGAGAGGTCTGACAGAAACTGCTCTTTTTCAAGAACAGCTCTTATCAGAACTATGGCTTTCCGAAGGTCATCCAGTAGGTGCAAGTGGAGGAGTGGGGAATCAAACCCAGTTCTCCCAGATTAGAGTCCACACACTTAACCACTACACCAAACTGGCTCTAGCTGGCGGCTGCAGATCTCCCAGAATTACAACTGGTTTATAGAGAAAAGAGATCAGTTCCCCTGGAGAAAGTGGCTGCCTTAGAAGGTGGACTCTATGTCGTTACACCCCTCCGAGGACCCTCCCTCCTGAAAACACACCCTCCCCAGGCTCCACCCCCCCAAATGGGGCAAGTGATGCTCTGTAATCTTGGAGCTTGGGGAAGGGCAGCAATGGGAGGGCTTCTGGTGTCCTGGCCCCACTGCTGGACCTCCTGATGGCACCTGGTACTTTTGGCCGCTGTGTGACAGAGTGTTGGACTGGATGGGCCATTGGCCTGATCCAACATTGGCTTCTCTTAGGTTCTTATATGGAGCAGAGGTCCATCAGTGGCTATTAGCCACAAGGTATAGATAGGAACTCTTGGTCTGGGGCAAGTGATGCTCTGTAATCTTGGAGCTTGGGGAAGGGCAGCAATGGGAGGGCTTCTGGTGTCCTGGCCCCACTGCTGGACCTCCTGATGGCACCTGGTATTTTTGGCCACTGTGTGACAGAGTGTTGGACGGGATGGGCCATTGGCCTGATCCAAGATTGCCTCCTCTTATGTTCTTATGTAAACCTCTGTGACTATCCCAACTCAGAGTTGGCAAACCTAGGAAAAAGAGAGTGAGCCTTGCTTCTATTTCCCTTTTCCAGGGCTAATAGCCCGAGACCGGGATCGGTATCGATTGGTGAAATGACTGAGGGGGGAGTGTGACAGAAGTTCATAAAATTACGCATGGGGTGGAGAGAGTGGACAAGGGGAATTTTTTCCCCTCTCCTTCCCAAAATATTAGAACTTGAGGCCATGCAATGAAGCCGTTGCAGGACAGACAAAAGGAAACACGTCTTTACACGGAGAGTGATTAAAATGTCAAATTCGTTGTCGGAGGATGTAGTGATGACTACAGGAACAGAAAACTTTAAAAAAGGATTGTACAGGAAATCAGGGCTCTTTGTGTAGCAGGAACTCCTTTGCATATTAGGCCACACCCCCATAATGTAGCCAATCCTCCAAGAGCTTACAGAGCTCTTCTTACAGGGGCTACTGTAAGCTCTTGGAGGATCGGCTACATTAGGGGTATGTCGCTTAATATGCAAATGAGTGCCTGCTACAAAAAGAGCCCTGACAGATTCATGGAGGCTAGGTCTATCAGTGACTACTGGCCATGGTGACCATGGAGAACCTTCATGTTCAGAGGCAGTCAACCTCTGAATCCCAGAGCCAGGAGGCCACATCAGCGAAAGGCCTCGGCCTCTATGCTCTGGTGTTGGTGCTCCAGTTGAACTGGTTGGCCACTGTGTGAGACAGGATGCTCGACCTGATGGACACTTGGTCCCATCCAGCAGGGACCTTCTGATGTTCTTATCTTCTTATGTTCTGACACCATTATCACAATGTTCACAGCATAAAGCTTTGCCATTTTGAGTGCTTTGGAAGGAAACAAGCAGAATGGAACCTTTATTAAAGTCTTAAATAAACCAAGAAAAGAGAGTGAGTAAAATGTTGAATTCATAGGAATAAACAGCTTTCAAAGGGGTTTAGATAGATTCATGGAAGAGAAGTCTGTCGGTGGCTACTAGCCATGGTGACAGAGGAGAACCTCCACATTCAGAGGCACTAAGCCTCTGAATCCCAGAGCTGGAAGGCAACATCATGGGAAGGCCTCGGCCTCTGTGCCCTGTTGTTGGTCCTCCAGAGGAACTGGTTCGCCACTGTGTGAGACAGGATGCTGGACTAGATGCACCCTTGGTCTGATCCAGCAGGGCACTTCTGATGTTCTTATGAAGGCCTCGGCCTCTATGTCCTGTTGTTGGCCCTCCAGAGGCACTGGTTGGCCACTGTGTGAGACAGGATGCTGGACTAGATGCACCCTTGGTCTGATCCAGCAGGGCACTTCTGATGTTCTTATGAAGGCCTCGGCCTCTATGTCCTGTTGTTGGCCCTCCAGAGGCACTGGTTGGCCACTGTGTGAGACAGGATGCTGGACTAGATGCACCCTTGGTCTGATCCAGCAGGGCACTTCTGATGTTCTTATGAAGGCCTCGGCCTCTATGTCCTGTTGTTGGCCCTCCAGAGGCACTGGTTGGCCACTGTGTGAGACAGGATGCTGGACTAGATGCACCCTTGGTCTGATCCAGCAGGGCTCTTCTTATGAAGGCCTCAGCACCTATGCTTTGTTGTTGGCCATCTTATTTCACACAAGCATACAAACACAGGTGAGTGAGATGTAAATTCTCAAGTGATCCACCTTCTTGTGTAAAAATGGCATTGAGTGGCCAGCCATTAACCCAAGAATGGCTTACTATTGAAAGACCAGGGACACTCAATTAAACAGTCCCTTTGCGGTGGCCATTGTGTATTTACTCGGTCTAGATATGTAGGGTGAGGAACTCTATTAAAGTGTCTTCCCATCCTGAAGCTCCTTAAAAAAAGCATTATTTTTTAAAGTCAAGCTGGCCCCTTGGGTCAAAAGCAGGGCTGTGGATTGTGTGTATGATACAAACACACACACACACACACACACACTCACGGTCCCTGTGAATTAACAATGACCCTTAAATTCTTGGTTCTTTCCCCCCCTCTCCCTGTTGATTAACCAGAATTGTAAATCAGAGCAGGATTTATTCCGACGCCGTGTTTTATTTGATAAACGTCAAAGTATGTAAATACAGAGCTCTCCTTCCTACAGTCACTGAAACAAATGGAAAAAAACACATTTATTAGCATAGAGATGAGTTTAATCAAATCAGTGGCGAGTACAAATTAGCCACAGGAAATGTAATGAGCTGGGAATTAATTAGCAGCATAATGATAATAACTTCGCCTGCTGATTACCTTGCGGCCACTGCGTTCCCCGAAGGCCTTCTCTGTCTTTCTCCAGCAGCTGATCTTTTCTGCTGCAAGAGTCCCTGGACTGGAACCGTGTGGCCAACAGAATGGGGAGAGATGGGAGAGGAAGGAAGGAAGGAAGGAGGGTGGAGGAGAAGAGGAAGCCAGGAGAGCCATGCATTTACAATTCTAACTGGTTCGAGAGGCGTCTATCTGAAGTAAAGTAAAGGCAAAGGTTCCCTTGCTCGAAAGCCAGTTGAATCCGACTCTAGGGTTGCGGTGCTCATCTCCGTTTCAAAGCCGAAGAGTCAGCGCTGTCTGAAGACATTTCCGTGGTCATGTGGATGGCATGACTAAACACCAAGGCGCACAGAACACTGTTACCTTCCCACCGAAGTGGTACCTATTTATCCACTTGCAATTTCTTGCTTTCAAACTGCTAGGTTGGCAGGAGCTGGAACTGGAGACGGGAGCTTACTCCATCATGCGGCACACTCGGGTCTCGAACTGCTGAGCTACCGACCTTCCACAGCCTGCAGTTCAGCATCTTAACCACTTGAGCCACCGCAGCTCCTTTCTATCTGAAATAGGCCCCCTTTTTTGCTCTGTAGACAGTGCATTGAGGGGCTGGGGGTTTCAGAATGGGGATTGTAGGGGGAGAGCTAGGACTGCCACCTCCAGGTTGGGAAATTCCTGGAGATTTTGAGGTGGAGCGGGGGGGGGCAGGATTTGGGCAGGGGAGGGACCTCAGCAAGGTGTGAATGCCATAGAGTCTCCCTCCAAAGCAGCCATTGCCTCCAAGGGAACGGATCTCTGTAGTCAATTGTAATTTTGGGAGATCTCCAGGCCCCACCTGGATAGCGTTGCCAAGTGGGGACTCCCGGGTGGATCCCAGAGCACGCGCTGCACACACATCACCAGGAAGTGACGTTATGACGCTGGGCATGCTTGGGGCGGGGCCATGACCATATAAGGGAAAACCATAGAGTTTTCCCTTGTATGGCCGTGGCCCCACCCCCAGCGTGCCCGGCGTGCCGCGTCACTTCCGGGTGATGCGCACGTCGGGGAGGAGTTCCCCCCCGGGGCCCAATCCAGCGGCACTGGGGAATGGGGCTCTGGGGGGACTGGGGATCCCTACACCTGGAGGTTCCAGCAAGACAAAAATAGGGTCCGCGGATCGAAAACAAAGAAAACACCCTGTACAAAAATAGAAAAGTAAATGATTTTGATAGACTATGAAGAATGTATGTAATATATTTTAAATATAATCAGATTTGGACACGTGTGAAAAAATACACTCACAAGTTCTGATGCATCGCAAAGTTCATACATGAGTGAGAAACGATATAACTGGAAATAAACAGTGCAGGGATTCTCTTTTCTATATGTCCCGCTACTGCAAAGGAATAGTCCAAACTTTTTCTTCTTTTGGTGTAGTGGTTAAGTGCGCGGACTCTAATCTGGGAGAACCGGGTTGGATTCCCCACTCCTCCACTTGCACCTGGCTGGATGACCTTGGGCAAGCCGTAGTTCTGACAAGAGCTGTTCTTGAAAATGAGCAGTTTCTGTCGAGAGCTCTCTCAGCCCCACCCCCGATCTCGCTCTGGGACACCTTTGGGTAGTGAAGGGCGGGGTATAAATACAATCTCCTCCTCCTCCTTCTTCTTCTTCCAGAGCTTGCTGCTTGTAAGAGAAGTGATCCAACAATCCTGTCACCACAGAAGAAGCGATCCAACGGCTCCCCGGATATACAAGTCATTTCCAACTTTCTTTCTCAAGGATCTCTTTACCAATTCCTTGTATAAGTTATTTTCTGGAACCAATCTCCATCCTTGTAACAACATGTGCACTTTTCCCAGAGTCAGAGCAGTGACTCACGAAGCTCATCCCCTGCCACATATTTTGTTAGTCTTTAAGGTGCTACTGGATCAGGGGTTTCCAAACTGTGGCTTTGGGGGCGCATGTGGCTCTTTCACATGTATTTTTTTGTGCGGCTCCTGGCAGGGTGGCTGGGGAAGTGAAGGGGAGGCGTGCCCTTTCCACCTCTTTCCACCTCTTTCATTCATCCTTTCCACCTCTCTCTCTTTCTCTTTCTCTCTCTCTTAGACAAATCAATATCATTAGCAAACGAATAGATATCATTGGACAAATAAATATCATTATCAAAATCTGGGTTTACCCCTTCTGTTTTTCATTTTTGGCAGTCTCATTTAATGTTAGTAAAAAGCAAATCTGCATAATTTCCAATAAAAATGTGTGTGTAATATTTGTTCATGCCTTGCGGCTCTCCAACACCTGACGTTTATTCTATGTGGCTCTTATATTAAGCAAGTCTGGCCACCCCTGAACTGGACTCTTGCTCTTTTCTGCTGCTACAGATGGACTAACAGGGCTACCCATCCAGATATATAACAACGGGAGACAGGAGATTTTGGGAAATGACCTGAGGAGGGTCTGCAAAGGGAAAGGGGAATTGGCAGAGATTGCCAGTTGGGTCCAGATTCAACCCATTGGCCCTCAGGGATTCTTTTCAGTTGGGAAAACAGAGTATGGGGGAAGGCTTAAACTCCTTCCATGCTGTGGTTCTGCCATCAACAGGGTTCCCGTGGACCTGATCAGTGCCTTTAAAAAAGTGCTCCATACACCTATCCAGAGACAGAGAGCCAGTTTGGTGTAGTGGTTAAGTGTGCGGACTCTAATCTGGGAGAACCGGGTTTGATTCCCCACTCTTCCACTCACTCCACTCCCCACTCCTCCACTCACACCTGCTGGATGACCTTGGGCAAGCCATAGTTCTGGCACAGCTGTTCTTGAAAAAGAGCAGTTTCTGTCAGAGCTCTCTCAGTCCCGCCTACCTCACAGGGTGTCTGTTGTGGGGAGGGGAAGGGAAAGGAGTTTGTAAGCTGCTCTGAGACTCCTTTGGGTAGTGAAGGGCGAGGTATAAATCCAATATCATCATCTTCTTCTTCTTCTTCTTCTTCTTCTTCTTCTTCTTCTTCTTCTTCTTCTTCTTCTTCTTCTTCTTCTTCTTCTTCTTCTTCTTCTTCTTCTTCTTCTTCTTCTTTTCATACACCATACTTCCAGGTATTTTTTTCTGGATAGGGGCACAATTTAAACAACTGGTGGAAGGCCGAGCGGCTACAGACTTCTTGAATCCCTGCCAAACTGCATTGCCCCTTAGCTGGCCAACACGTCCCCTGAGGAAATGGTCATTTGTCACTGAAATGGAATGAGGTAAAACGTGTGACAGCAGCCACAGCGTGGGCAGCAAAACAAAGTTCTGACCGACTACGGTTTCCCGTTGCCAAAAGTCTGTGGCTGCTGGGACAGAAGCCACTTTGGACCGGCACAATTATCCCATTTGATTCCGACACGGTGTGCAGTTCCGCACTTACCCTCTCGCTGGGGGAATTGCGGGTCTGAAAATGAAGCACGTCGGCGCTTTTGGATTGGAGAGCTTCTCTGGCCAGGATAAAGGTGTCTGGCTGGACCTCGGGTAGCACTTTTGTGAAGATGGACCTTCAGTGAGAGGAGGGGAAAGATTGGCCACTGCTGGGGTGAGAGAATGTAATAGGATGTGCAAATTAACTGTTTGACGCCGGCAGTGCGGGAGAATGGTGAAAGGAGGAAAGGGGGAAATTTGTCTCCAGTGTGTGTATTTCCCCGTTAGTAGTACATGGTACTCACACATCTGCAGGATACTCACTGGTCAATACATTCACGGCTGTCCGAGGAACAAAGAGTATGCTAGGCCCCTGATGGTATTAATCCCCACACATCCCCCCCACACACAAATACTCGCAAGACAATGGCCAGAAAATGTCAGCTGGTGCCAAAGCTTTTTTACAGTGGGACAAACAAAATACGAATCTGAGAACTGCACCTGGGAATTGCATCCAGGATCTTCTAGTGCTATTTGAGTCCTGTTCGAGCCCCATTCACAGTTTATGGGGGACTCCAGGGGAGTGATTTCAGCGGGTTTCAGGCTACCCAGCAGGTAGGCCCGTAGCATCAGACTGAATCATTTTCTAGTTGCTTCTCTACGTGTGTGTGAATGTACCTAACTGGACTTGTGGAGGGAAGGCGGCACAGTATAGTCCAATCTCATCCGATCTCGGAAGCTAAGCAAGGTTGGTACTTGGAAGGGAGACCACCAAGGAAGACCCTGCAGAGGAAGACAATGGCCAACCACCCCTGCTTCTCACTTGCCTTGGAAGCCCCTTGCTGGGGTCACCATAAGTCAGATGTTAAGCAGGGTTGGTACTTGGAAGGAGACCACCAAGGAAGGTTCTGCAGAGGAAGACAATGACCAACCACCTCTGCTTCTCACTTGCCTTGGAAGCCCCTTGCTGGTTTTGCCATAAGTCAGAAGCTAAGTAGGGTCAATACTTGGAAGGAGACCACCAAGGAAGACTCTGCAGAGGAAGACAATGGCAAACCACCCCTGCTTCTCACTTGCCTTGGAGGCCACTTGCTGGGGTCACCATAAGTCATAAGTTAAGCAGGGTTGGTACTTGGAAGGAGACCACCAAGGAAGGTTCTGCAGAGGAAGACAATGGTCAGCCACCTCTGCTTCTCACTTGCCTTGGAAGCCCCTTGCTGGTTTTGCCATAAGTCAGAAGCTAAGTAGGGTCAATACTTGGAAGGAGACCACCAAGGAAGACTCTGCAGAGGAAGACAATGGCAAACCACCCCTGCTTCTCACTTGCCTTGGAGGCCACTTGCTGGGGTCACCATAAGTCATAAGTTAAGCAGGGTTGGTACTTGGAAGGAGACCACCAAGGAAGGTTCTGCAGAGGAAGACAATGGTCAGCCACCTCTGCTTCTCACTTGCCTTGGAGGCCCCTTGCTGGGATCACCATAAGGCAGATGCTAAGCTGGGTTGATACTTGGAAGGGAGTCCACTAAGGAAGACTCTGGAGAGGAAGGCAATGGCCAACCACCTCTGCTTCTCACTTGCCTTGCAAGCCCCTTGCTGGGGTCACCATAAGTCAGAAGCAAAGCAGGGTCAGTACTTGGAAGGGAGACCACCAAGGAAGACTCTGCAGAGGAAGACAATGGCCAACCACCCCTGCTTCTCACTTGCCTTGGAAGTCCCTTGCTGGGGTCCCCGTAAGTCAGAAGTTAAGCATGGTTGGTACTTGGAAGGAGACCACCAAGGAAGGTTCTGCAGAGGAAGACAATGGCAAACCACCCCTGCTTCTCACTCACCTTGAATGAAAGCCCCTTGCTGGGGTCACCATAAGCAGTTAAGCAGGGTTGGTACTTGGAAGGGAGATCTCCAAGGAAGGCTCTGCAGGGCAAACTGCCCTTGCTGGGGTTGCCATGAGTCAGCCGTGACTTAACAGCACTCTGCAATTAGACCTGTGTATTATATTTGTACAATTATACTGATGCACAGTGTAGTAGTTAGAGCAGGGCTCCTCAGCCTGTTTGAGGCTATGGTACAATTGCCAGCTCTGGGTTGGGAAATGCCTGAAGATTTTGGGGGTGGAGCCTGGGGAGGGTGGAGTTTGGGGAGGAGAGGGAAGGGTTCCCTCTAAGCTGAGTTAGTGTGAGCCAGCTCACCGTTTTTTAGCCTCTGGCTCACACATTTTAGTCTCAGCTCAGGAAGGCTGGCTCCAGAGCAAACTAATTTATGCAGTAGCCAAATGGCTGGCTCACAGCTTTAATGCCAGTAGCTCACAAAGCAGAATTTTAGTTCATAAGGCTCCACAGCTTAGAGGGACCACTGTCAGCATGGTATAATTATTGGGATACTTGGTTTTGCCCAGTCATGAAAGCTGATGCTGAGTGCAGCAAATAAATCTCCCAAGAAGTATATTGCAAAAAAGGGAAAGTTACATTCAGAGGTCATTTCGGGGGGGATCGCGGGGGATCGCAGTTCCCCCGGGTGAGGTACGGGGGGCGGGGCACATGACGAAGCCCCGCCCCCTGCTTCCGGCCACCCCGCTTCCGGCCCTCATTCAGCCAGGAGGAGGCAGGAGAAGAGGGAGGGTAAGTTGCTTCCCCCCTGCCTCTCCCCACCCCTGCCTGCCTGGGGCCAGGTTAAGACGCTTAGGGCTCTTTAGCTTGGAGAAACGACGACTGAGGGGTGACATGATTGAGGTTTATAAGATTATGCATGGGAAAGAGCAGGTAGAGAAAGAGGTACTTTTCTCCCTTTCTCACAATACAAGAACCCGTGGGCACTCCATGAAATTGCTGAGCGGTCGGGTTAGAATGGATAAAAGGAAGTACTTCTTCACCCAAAGAGTGATTAACACATGGAACTCACTGCCACAGGAAGTGGAGGCAGCTACAAGCATGGACGGCTTCAACA
>NW_015169811.1:573361-589339 GCF_001447785.1 Gekko japonicus | reverse complement strand
AGGTCCACTGCCAGGCCCCTCATGGGGCTCGGCAGTGGAGCTGCAAGGCCGCCGCCGGCCGGGACCGTTGAGGGCGGGGTGTGTGGCCTTATGACACACTTCCGGTGATGTCAGGGGGTGTGGCCTTATGACACACTTCCGGTGATGTCAGGGGATGTGGCATATGCTAATGAGTTATGCTAATGAGTTCCCCTAGCTCTTTTTCTACGAAACGACCCCTGGTTACATTTATTCAAGTAGATCCAGTTCACATTCAGGTTGCAGCCGAAAGGAGAGAGAAGAGCCTAATCTAAAGAGTCCTTTCCCCCTCACAAATGGCCAGCTTGTCCGGCGTCACGTGTGTGGGAGTATGAGGGCATTGTCTCTACAGGAGAGACCTGCAGAGACATATGTCTCCATGGAAGGCCATGTAAGGAAAGTGAGAGGACACAGGGAGAGGGGAGAGAGGAGGGGTCAGAGGGCAACTCCCAGATTAAGACAAAGGGGGGCATCCCATTCAAGGAGATACCTACACACACTGAGGTCCTTTCTGCACTAGACCTTAAATCCTGGTTTAACCCTGTCCCTGAACTTACATTCTACACTACACTCGAGTTCACCCCTGTAATTATCTCGGGGTATTTTTTGCTTCCACATTACATGGAGGTCGCCCTGGTTTCGCCCCTCTCTTGTCCTGAGATAAATGGATGCTGTTATAACCAGGGTCAAATGCAAGGTATTGTGTCGCGAGTTGAACTCTGATAGAGCCAGGGATGAGATCCAAGTGCAGAAAGGACCTTAGAGTGATGTAGTGCCTCCCAATGTCCAGGCATGCTGAGTTGCTCACTCCAACAATAATGCCGTAGAGTCCACCAGGCAGTTGTCAACTCCAGGTTATGGGCACCTTTGGGATTCTGACCTAGAGCGGTGGGTACCATCACAAAACGGAGGCTGCAGAAGGCAGCTCCAACTAGAAAATACCAGGGAGCCAGGTCATGCATAACTCTTATCGTAACTATTCAACATTTTGGGCAGAAGCTGTGTTTAACCGGATGCCTTTTGGAAAAAACACATTGCTAAACAATAGTTTCTTGCATACAAACAGCTACCTTCAGTCACACACTGAAAATTTTAGGATTTCCAATGGTCACAGGAAGGGCATTTTGCATAGCTCCTCACTAGGTTTTCCAGCTCCAGGGTGGGGAAATACCTGGAGATTTTAGGGGACGGAGGCTGAAGAGGGCGGGGTTTGGAGAGCAGAGGTCCATCAGTGGCTATTAGCCACAAGGTATAGATAGGGACTCTGGGGCAAGTGATGCTCTGTCTTCTTGGTGCTGGGGGGGGCAACAGTGGGAAGGCTTCTAGTGTCCTGGCCCCACTGCTGGACCTCCTGATGGCACCTGGTATTTTTGGCCACTGGGTGACTAGATGGACCGTTGGCCTTATCCAACATTGGCATCTCTTATGTTCTTATGAGGGAAGGGACTTCATTTTTTAAAAAGATTTTATTAATTTTCTACACAGAAAAAGGAAAGACAATACTACAGACAAAAAACCCCCTAACATACAACATATATGGGACATGTACTCGCTATAAGTGCTTAAATTTTACCTAGATAGAATCATTCTTTTTATACACCTAACCAGTTTCACTATTTAAAGTGTAGATCCTATATCTTAATAATTATGTTGTACATCTTCTGAAATATTCCTCAATCCATTTATAAAATCTCAACCAGTTCTTCTCAAAGATTTCTTCTTTTTTATCTTGTAATTGTAAAGTTAATTTGTTCGTTTCCGCTGTTTCCAATAGTTTATAAATTATATCTTCTTTTGATGGAACTTCCTTCTTTTCTCTAGTACTTTTCATACAAAATCCTAGCTATAGTTATGAACACGTATAATCATATAAGCAATTGGTTTCTTAAAATTCTCTGGAATAATATTTAATAAAAACAATTCTGGTAAAAATGGTATAGTTGTTTCTAACATTTTTTGCAATAACTCATGTATCCATAGCTAATATTTTTTGCTATCTTAAAATACCACCACATATGAAAAAAAAAGAACCAACATTTTGCTTACATGTCCAACATTCATTTGACATATTTGGAGGGAGGGAAGGGACTTCAATGGGGTATAGTGCCATAGAGTCCACCTTCTAGCATGGTGTATCGGTTAAGAGCAGCGGACTAATCTGGAGATCCAGGTTTGATTCTCCACTCCTCCTCCACATGAAACTTGCGGGGTGACCTTGGGCCAGTCACTGTTCTCTCAGCGCTCTCTCAGCCCCGCCTACATCCAAGGTGCCTCTTGTGGGGAGAGGAAGGGAAAGGCAGTTGTAAGCCACTTAGAGTAGAGAAAAAAGGTAAAGGTAAAGGTTCCCTTGCTCGAAAGCCAGTCGAGTCCGACTCTAGGGTTGCGGTGCTCATCTCCGTTTCAAAGCCGAAGAGCCAGCACTGTCCGAAGACGTTTCCGTGGTCATGTGGCCGGCATGACTAAACACCAAGGCGCACGGAACGCTGTTCCCTTCCCACCGAAGCGGTGCCTATTTATCTACTTGCAATTTCTTGCTTTCAAACTCCTAGGTTGGCAGGAGCTGAAACTAGAGATGGGAGCTCACTCCGTCATGCGGCACACTCGGGTCTCGAACTGCTGAACTACTGATCCTCTACAGCCTGCAGTTCAGCGTTGAGCCACCGCAGCTCCATAGAGTAGAGAAAAGCCGGGTATAAAACCCAACTTCTTAGTCTTCTTCCAAAGAGGCCATTTTCTCCAGGTGAACTGTCACCTGTTATTCAGGAACTCTCCAGCCATCACCTGGAGTTTGGCAACCCTACTCCTTGCTCTCCCATGGCCACCCAAATGAAATATGCAAAACATACACAAATGTGCTTTACTTGTAGCTCCGTATGAGTTTGTACCGATTACAGAAACCGGCTTTCCTACGGTTTTGTGTTTCTCGAAAGCACAGAACAAATGAATGGACGGATGAATATCACATGGTGCTCTCGAATTATTTCAGCCGATGAGGTCACCGAAAACCGGAATGGGTCTGTGGCGTCCAAGATTATTGAGCTGCTAGCGATTTATTTTCCCGCCCCCAGTAGAGAACGAGACAGGTTCTCGCCATTTCCCTGCCGATGCCTTTTCTTTCCAACCTGGGCTGCTCGCACGTAAAATACATCCCGGTTTATTCTAATTGGGGTTACATATACCGGTCCTCGGAGGATGATTGATTAAGTGCCACGATCATAACTGTGAAGCGAACAGCAGGGGTTCCCGTGGGGGGGGGGGAAACGGTCTTGGAAATCGCACTGGATAAATTATTCTGATGAAATCTAACCTGTTATAAATCTAGGGTTATTATTCCCCTCCCCCAATTCCTGTGGCTCAGGCTTGGTTGGTGAACCACAGTCGCCATTCTCACACACCGCAGAGGTGAAGCAGGTGTCAGGTCTGAGATTACTCGTCCCCCTTTTAAACTCAGAACCAAAACGATGCTGAGTCAGACCAGGCACTCTGGGTCCCACTGGCCTGCAGCCATCTGCCTCCATGCCACCACTGCCCTAGAGCCCATGGTTGCCAACCTCCAGGCGGTGCCTGGAGACCACCCCGAAATACAACTGATCTCCAAGCTACAGATATCGGTTCGCCTGGATAGAATGGCTGCTATGGAGGGTGGCCTCTATGGCATTATACCCTCCTGAGGTTCCTCCCAACCCCAAACCCTGTCCTCCACACGATCCACCCCGAAATCTCCAGGAAGTTCCCAACCTGGGGTTGGCAACCCTATGAAGCCCTCAGCTGTGCTAAGACCCAACCCTTGCAGGGAGGCTCTGTGTTCAGCCAAGCCCTGCTTGGTTGGCTAGACAGGGAGGCTGGACTCTGTCGTCTGGACTCTGTGTTGTTAACACAGGCCATGGCAAATAAAATGCAAGTCTGTAGTCAGGCAGGCAAAAAGGGAATATGAGGAGCATATAGTAAATAACGTAAAAACCAACAATAAAACTTTCTTCAAATACATTAGAAGCAGGAAACCAGCCAGGGAGGCAGTGGGGCCCTTGGATGACCAAGGGGTAAAAGGAGTACTGAAGGATGATAGGGAAATGGCTGAGAAGCTAAATGCATTTTTTGCCTCCGTCTTCACTGTGGAAGATGAGAAGTGCTTGCCCACTCCAGAACCACTGAGTTCGGGAGGGGTGTTGAAAGACCTGAGTCAGATTGAGGTGATGAGAGAGGAGGTCCAAAAACTGATAGACAACTCAAAAACTGATAAATCACCAGGCCCAGATGGCATATATCCGAGAGTTCTGAAAGAACTCAAATGTGAACTTGTGGATCTTCTGACAAAATATGTAATCTTTCCTTAAAATCACCCTCCATTCCTGAGGACTGGAAGGTAGCAAATGTCACTCCCATCTTTAGAAAGGGTTCCAGAGGAGATCCGGGAAATTACAGGCTAGTCAGTCTGACGTCGATACCGGGTAAATTGGTGGAAACCATTATTAAGGATCCAGTCCAACAGTCTGTATCACACAGTGGCCAGAAATACCAGTGCCATCAGGAGGTCCACCAGTGGGGCCAGGACATTAGAAGCCCTCCCACTGTTGACCCCCCCCCAAGCACCAAGAAGACAGAGCATCACTTGCCCCAGAGCCCCTATCTATACCACTGATGGACCTCTGCTCCATATGCTTATCTAATTCCCTTTTGAAGCCGTCCATGCTTGTAGCCGCTGCCACTTCCTGTAGCAGTGAATTCCAAGTGTTAAAATCACTCTTTGGGTGAAGAAGGACTTCCTTTTATCCCCTTCCTGGGGTCACAGGATCACTCAGCCCATCTCTGGGCCCAAGCAGACATTTCTAGCTCTTATTGCTGCAAAGGGAGGTTTGGGATTAATCGTAGGGTTGCCATCTTCTATGTAGGGCCTGCAGATCTCCCGAAATCACATCTGATCCCCAGACAACAGACATCAGTTCCCCTGGAGGAAATGGCAGATTTGGAGGGTGCATTCCACGGCACATATCCTGCTGAGGTCCAGGGCTATTTTGGGGCAGGAACGCACAGGAACGGAGTTCCGGCTGGCTTCAGAGTTGGCCATGCTCACTACAGCCCAAACCTCTGCGTGCCTGGCTACAGGTGGAAGGCCTGGAGAGCGACCCCCCCCAACTCCAAGGTGGGCAGGCCAGGGGGCCCCTGGAAGGATCGTGGAGGCATTTAAATGCCTCCCCGTGCCTTCCCCGGCCTGTCCAAGGGCCGGCTTGTCCGGGCTCCCTGCAGCCGTGGAATGCCCAGGCAAGCCAAGGGGAGGCCCGGGGTTAGGGTTGCCAACTCGACTTACCCCTCAGAGCGGGGGAGCCTTGCCGGCGTCCGGGAGCTCTTCATGGATGCGCACGCGTGCCGGCAGCACGTCACCGGACGTGACGTACGGCGTTGCTGACGTTGGGGGCGTGGCCGAGCTCGTCGGGGGGAAAACCATATGGTGACGCAGCTTTGGGGGCGGGGTTCCCCCCGGGGCCCAATTCCGCCGCGGGGGAAATTGGGCCACCGAAGCGGGGGATTCCCCGCCCCCCAGGCCCATTTGGCAACCCTACCCGGGGTGTGGCCTAATATGCTAATGGATTTCTGCTGTTGGGTGTGGCCTATTCTGCTAATGAGTTCCTGCTGGGCTTTTTCTACAAAAAAAAAAAGCCCTGCTGAGGTCCCTTCGCTTTCCAAACCCTCCCCTCCCCAGGCTCCGCCCCTAAAATCTCCAGGAATTTCTCAACCTGACATTGACAACCATAATTAATGGTAGAATGCCCCGTGAAATCCCTGGAGTTAGAGACATACTCAGTCAGGTCGCAGTGGTCAGAGTTTCCCGAAGGAAAGACAAACACAGCCATTGCCTTGCCGTGACGATGTGAAAGGGCTTCACGCTAACGATGCCGCGCCATCCTAATGGGGCGCTAATGGTGCCACCTCTCAAAGCCACTGCGCTGCTTGTTCCTCCAGATCAGCTGGTAATTACAGAGTAATTACATGCAGGCACGCACTCGGCTTCCCGAGACAGAAAGAGACGTATAACGTTCTTGTCCTCTGGGCCGCAGTCCCGATGTAAGGCAGCGACCAATCAGAGGACATTTTGAAGTAAAACAAAACACAACAGAACAAAAAAATTGCCTAATGTGATTATTAAGAATGCCTTCTAGTGAATCTCTGCTGTTCTCTCGCACAAAAGGCACATCAGTCGCACGGCATGGGTCATTTTGTGTTTTCCTGGTAAACCAATCTATTGCAGGGGTGTCAAACTTGAGGCCCGAGGGCCGGAACTGACCCTTCCAGGGCTCTTGTGTGGCCCGTGAGCAACTAGTGCAAGGGAGAGAACAGGAGACTGCTCAGGGAGAAGTGGGCGGAGCCATTCTGATTGTGGCTTCAGCATGGTGGTTGAAGAAGAGAAGAAGACGAGATTGGATTTATACCGCGCCCTTATTTATTTATTTATTTAATTCAATTTATACCTCGCCCTCCCCGCATATGCGGGCTCAGGGCGGCTTACAAGAGGCTCACTCAGAGCGGCTTATGAACTCCCTTCCCTTCCCCACAACAGACACCCTCTGAGGTAGGTGGGGCTGAGAGAGCTCTGAGAGAACTGCCCTTTCAAGGACAGCTCTTGTCAGAACTACGGCTTGCCCAAGGTCATCCAGCGAGGTGCAAGCGGAGGAGTGAGGAATCAAACCCAGTTCTCCCAGATTAGAGTCCACGCACTTAACCACTACACCAGACTGGCTCTCATCTACAACCTTGTCTGCAGCAGTCAAGCATCAGTGCTACACCGCTGGCTCTCCTGTCCACCCATATGGCTTTTCCTTTGCATACCCTTCCCAGCTCAGGGGCCCTTGCAGTGAGGATACAACAGCTCGGAGCCTACCAGCTGCTGTCCTTCAAACAGTTTATATCTCCGGTACGTACCCGGCATTATGTTTTATAGCACACATGACCCGGCCCGACACAGTGATATTCATGTCAGATCTGGCACTTATAATAAATGTTCTGGCTGTTCTAGCTGCCATGGGTATGAAGGGGGACCGTGGAATTTGGACTTCCGTTTCTGCTGTGTTTCCAGTCTTTCTTTATCTATGTAACCGAAGCCTTCGAACTGAGTGTCTGGTGTAATCTTTCTCCTGAGAATGATTGCCCGTTACTTTGGCGGGTTTCTACCTGGCCTCAGATTGGACCTGAACCTTCAGGGGACCCCCTTGAATAATGTATATCAGCTTGCTCCGTATGCTTTATGTCAGTTCTAACACTAAAAGCGTTACGATATCTGCATTCTCTCAATGTCTCGATAAACTTTACTTCTTTGAATGAAAGCTGTTGGGAACTGATTGCGGCAGGAGTCTGACCACAGATGAGTTTGACACCTCCGATCTGTTGTGTACAACGTGTCACTTTGGGCTCTAAGCCTTTTCAACTGTGCACCTTCTTCAAGAACGGTCCTAAAACATGCAATGGAAACAACATGTTTTGTGCAGGTCGAAAAGCGGAAGACCCAACGTGAGATGGACTGAGTCCGTCAAGGAAGCCACAAGGGCCCTCCGTTTGCAAGACCCGAGCAAGGCTGTTAGCAATAGAACGTCTTGGAGGCCATTAATTCATAGGGTCACCATAAGTTGAAAGTGACTTGACAGCACTTCACACACACACACACACACACACACACACACACACACACACAGGCCTGATAGGACCAAGTTTGGCTGACGCTTCCTGTCAAATGTGCAGGATATTTATGTGTGCGGGCAACGTTTGTCAAGCGGGGAGTGGAATTGCTCCTGCCAGGCTCACTCTCTGTCCATCACATCTCTTGGCATTCAGCCTAATGGTGGCCCAGAGCCTGTGTGCTCTGTGCTCAGCATTTATTACTGAGAATGCTGATTCCCAAGCCATGCATGGTTTTTATGGACTTAGGCTCACTCTCCACATTGTGGTGAACATGCCCAGGCAACAGTCAGAACCAGAAATCTGTGTCCAAATTCCCCGGAAACACATGTTGTCCTGTGCATGCATATGTCATGCGTCAGGGCAATAATGACAATACAATGTGTGCAATGGTCCAGTATTCACTCCTTTATTTTTTTAAGATTGGATTTCTACCTCACCCTTCATTCGGAGTCTCAAAGTGGCTTACAATCTCCTCCCCCCCCCACAACAGGTTGGTGGGGCTGAGAGAGCTCTTTCTTGAACTGCTCTTGACAAAACAGCTCTGAGAGAACTTGTGACTGACCCAAGGTCACCCAGCAGCTGTATGAGAAGAAGAGGAGGAGGAGGAGGAGATTGGATTTATACCCACCCTTCACTTGGAGTCTCAGAATGGCTTACAATCTCCTTTCCCTTCCTGTCTCCACAACAGACACCCTGTGAGCTAGGTGGGGCTGAGAAAGCTCTTTCGAGGACTGGCCTTGAGAAAACAGCTCTGAGAGAACTTGTGACTGATCCAAAGTCACACCAGCAACTGCATGTATAGACATGGGGAATCTAACCCAATTCTCCCAGCTTAGAGTCCGGACTCTTAACCACTGCACCGATTGGGGCCTTACCTCTCCTCCCGTGATATGGTGACAGCGATCCATGCAATGGTCACTGACAGGCTTGATTACTGCAAATTGCTCTATGCAGGCCAACCCTTAAACCTGACCCTGAAGCTTCAGCTGGTACAAAATGCAGCTGCACACATTTAATAGGTGTGGAGAAATCTTTATGAGAGAACTCATTATCAGAGACTGCTGAAATGCAATGGATTATGAAGCTCAAGACAATGCATCTTCCTGGACTGAATCAAGACCTAGGTTTCCTGTCTCTTTACCAATGTTGATTTCTCCATGCCTACTACCCCTCTGCATATAAAATAAAATTCCAATAAAATCTCAGCCTCCCCTGCTGAAGCTGAAGCTACCATCTTACGTGGCCCAGGTTAAGAAGGTTGAGAGACCAATGGTGCCAGCTGGAAACCTCCGTATGAGGATAAATAGTGCGCTCCGTTTTAACTTATGTTGTTTTAAATTGTCTTAATTGTTTATATTTATACTTCATATGTTTGAAATTTTGATATGCTTTGGTACTGTGCTGTGATCTGCCCTGAGCCCGCTTGCTGGGAGAACAGAATATAAAAGTGAATGATAAATGAAATAAATAATATTACACCTACTCCAATCAGGCCTGTTAGTGTCATTCATCTACCCTTGTCATTTTCCTGCTATTGTCATTTGGCATGTGAAGTCACTCCACTCCCCAAGATACAAGGACAGATGGACTCACATTCTAGCTGCATCTGAAGAGGTGAGCAGTGGCTCACGAAAGCGTCTGCCCTGCCACAAGTTTTGTTAGTCCTGCCAACCTAGCAGTTCGAAAGCAAGAAATTGCAAGTAGATAAATAGGTACCACTTCGGTGGGAAGGTAACAGCGTTCCGTGCGCCTTGGTGTTTAGTCATGCCGGCCACATGACCACGGAAACGTCTTCGGACAGCGCTGGCTCTTCGGCTTTGAAACGGAGATGAGCACCGGCTGGCTTTCGAGCAAGGGAAACTTTTACCTTTACCTTTTAAGGTGCTACTGGACTCTTGCTGTTT
The DNA here is from genome assembly GCF_001447785.1 of Gekko japonicus. Taxonomy (NCBI): domain Eukaryota; kingdom Metazoa; phylum Chordata; class Lepidosauria; order Squamata; family Gekkonidae; genus Gekko; species Gekko japonicus. The sequence goes on along the minus strand of NW_015169811.1, from coordinate 579,749 downwards.
TATACAGTGAGTTTATTGGCACACACACACATTTGTAAACTGATAGCAGGAACTTCTTAGCTTATTAGGTGACACACCCCTAGTGTAGCCAATCCTCCAAGAGCTTACAGAGCTCTTCTTACAGGGGCTACTGTAAGCTCTTGGAGGATTGGCTACATTAGGGGTGTGCCGCATAATATGCAAAGGAGTTCCTGCTACAAAAAGGGCCCAGGTCACGTCTGTTATGTGATTTAAGGGTACATGTAAGACAATGTTGGCCTTTCACATGTGATATGAGAAGCAACCCTTGAGTGATCTGTATGGATTCCCATGAGATTCTAAAAAGAGAAGAAGAAGAGAAGAGATTGGATTTATACTCCGCCCTTCACTCAAAGTCTCAGAGCAGCTTACAAACTCCTTTCCCTTCCTCTCCCCACAACAGACACCCTGTGAGGTAGGCGGGGCTGAGAGAGCCCTTTCAAGGACAGCTCTGACAGAACTATGGCTTGCCCAAGGTCATCCAGCAGGTGCAAGTGGATGAGTGGGGAATCAAACCTGGTTCTCCCAGATTAGAGTCCGCGCACTTAACCACTACACCAGACTGGGATGGATAGCAGGAGAGACAGGAACAGAGAGCGAATTTGTGGCTCAACCACTGATGATTTGGTTCTTCAGGATTCTGGAGCATGAAATACAAAAAAAAATCACCAGAGATCATGCACGTGTACAGTCCCCTACCTATAATGTAAGAAATAATCATCAAAAATGAAACATGCTCCAAAATGTATTTGTGTAATTTTCTGAACAGTTTGGCCGTGAGAATCCTGGTTTTAGCGTTGTTTCCCCCTCATAATTTGGCCAAAAAACCCAAGTCTGATCTCATTCTTGTCTCTTGATATAAGGCAAAAGAAAAAAATATACATGCATATTTATCAGTGGAGGGGAAGAAGTGGCAAAGATGCAAAACAGCTGGGTGGAGGTTGTGCATTTTCTAGGTCACATATGTCAGTATGTTCTTCTTTTTAGCCTGCGAACTTTAAACACCTGGACAGCTGTTCCACCTTATTAAGCCTCTCTCCAGTGAGCAGCTATGAGGCAACTCAATCCCAGACCATGTACTGCTAAGATGCTGTTGCTGGGTAGAGTTTTATCTCCCAAATGCATAAAGTACAGCCGAGTTCACAGATGACAATTTTCTGGAATTTTCTATATGTTCTCGTTATAACAGGAACTGAGGAGAATCCTTCTGGTTTGGCAAAGAACTGATGCCAGGTGCTTGAGGGGGAACTGAACAGATTTTATTTACATATATACACCTTGGGATAGGGGGGAGGTGCCGATCACACCACAGGCAAAGAAGCGGGGTGGCGCGGCAGACGGGGTTGTGTTTGTTTTTTTAAAACTGAAGTGTGCGCATGCTCCGTTGGGTGCTTGGGCGCATTCCATGGAGACTTGGGGGAGGGAACCTATTTGTGAGGGGACATGGGCGGGCGCCGGATGCTACCAGAAACGCAATCAGACGCCCGCCCTGGCCCCGCGGTTTCCAGAAACTAGTACCTCAGAGGTACTAGTTTTTTACCTCGCATCTTCGGCGGGAAGCCTCGGGTGAGCCACGGGAGCTCTACGCTTCCCAAATGTGGCGGTGTGATCGCGCCCGGAAAATCCGCCTATCTTCCCTCTCTGTCGCATGGCTAATGCTCCGTGTGACCGCAGCCCATGTAACTCTTTACCACACTCACCCCCACTTTACAGTTGCTAGACCCCTGATAAGAGTGGGGGACACCCTTCCCGACCTGGCATTTCCCGCTGCAGCTCAGAGCAGTGGGAGACAAATAAAATAAATGGCCAAGAGCCAATAGCATGATGCCATGTCTGGGAAGCCCGGAACAGATGCCATGCCCCTCTAGGAATTCACCAAAACTCTACTGTAAAACCATGGAGTTTTGGGCACTTCCTAGAGAGGAGTGATGTTACTTCCAGGGAAAACCAAGAAGTGACATCAGTTCTGTCTAGGATTTGCTGAAAACGCTAAGGTTTTACCATAGAGTTTTGGCCAATTCCAAGAAGAAGAAGAAGAGTTTGGATTTATACCCTGCCCTTCACTACCCAAAGGTGTCTCAGAGTGGCTGACAAACTCCTTTCCCTTCCCCTCCCCACAACAGACTCCCTGTGAGGTGGGTGGGGCTGAGAGAGCTCTCGACAGAAACTGCCCTTTTTCAAGAACAGCTCTTGTCAGAACTACGGCTTGCCCAAGGTTATCCAGCCAGGTGCAAGTGGAGGAGTGGGGAATCAAACCTGGTTTCCCCAGATTAGAGTCTGCGCACTTAACCATGACACCAAACTGGAAACCCCAGAAATGATGTCACACCATTGGCTGATGGCCACTCCCCCATGTTCCAGCCCCCCCCCATCTCTTGCTAATTGCCAGACCAGTTCTTGCAACCCTAACCTTTATGCATAGACAGTAAAAAGAATAGACTGATAGGCTGGTGTCACAAGTAAACCCCAATTTTATTTACTGTACTGATCACTACTTTAGGTTCACCTTCTGTCCACCAAAGCTATGGCCTCAAATGTTGTGGCCGGATGCAATACATGGCTTAGAATACTGGGCAGCGGATGTCCACAGCTCGTATTAGACTGGCCCGTGGCCCCTTCATAGGGGACAAGCTTTTGTGGCAATGTCTGGAGAAACACCCGATGGAACCCAACGACAAAAAGAAAGTTCTCCCAGCTAAGAGAAAGAAAAGGAAAAATCCCCAAAGGCTTCGATTCTTTCAAGACAACAAACCAAAATCTGGGCAATGATCCTATAAGAACATTTAAGAGCAAATGGCAGCAGTCAGGAAACAGTGTTACGTCCAATAAGAGCTCCAATCCTTCCAAATTTGGAGGAAAGAAAGAAGCATCCACATGACGCCTGGGCAACCAGCCTTGGGACTGGAGGCAAGCTCCAGCGATTGGTCCAAGTTTGGGGAAACTCTAAGTCAGATTGCTGGGTGCGGGAAACAGTGTCAGTATTTGTCAAGTCGCTCGCTTAACAAAGAAATCGGAGAGTGATTCAGCAAGAACACAACTTTATTCTTCCACTCGAACACAACTCCAACACGGATCGACATCAGATAGCCAGAACAGCCTTTAATGTAGCCACATCCACTGTACAAATACCAACCAATAAGGTTGTTCGCATAAGGACCAATCACGGATGTTCCCGCTCAGGGAGCTTGCTTAAAAATTATTGGTAAGGTGCTTCCTGGGCTAGTAACACGATTGGATGGATTTGGATCCTAGCCCATGACGAAGCTTTACATTATACTTCAATTAGATGTTTCACAACATATGCATTCAAGTCAGCTTTGAATACACTACAGTATTGCACCCTAGAGTTTCTGAACACCCCAAGAGACTGGTTTACTCAGGTCCTGAGAAATAAATGTACCACAATGCACTGAGCCCCGTTGCAAGCAATCCAACTCCTGTTCCGGAAAGCTGGTTCCAGAAAGCCAACATGCACCAGGGGCTTACTCTACCTTCTCTTCTGTTTCAAAAAGAGTGGAGACTGGAGTCAACCTTGATCTAAAAAGGGACTAAACTGAAGGATCAAAAAGACAGAGGCATTATTATTAAATACAGTGCCAAAAGACTTTAGTAAAGACGATCGCTATCTTATTGTATACCTAACTACTGCAGCCAGAATTTTATATGCTAAATATTGGAAGACATCGGAGATAGCTACAAAACAAGAGTATATCAATAAAGTCTTGGAAGCAGCAGAAATGGACAAATTGACGTTATTGATTGAAGGAATTTCGGACTCTGCATTCCAGAACACATGGACAAGATTTTATAGTTGGTATAATAAATATGCTTTTGTTGTTGTTGTTGTTCAGTCGCACAGTCGAGTCCGACTTTTCGCGACCCCATGGACCAGCTCCCGCCAGGCCCTCCTGTCTTCCACCGTCCTCTGAAGATGGCTCAATTTCATGTTCGTTGCATCGATGACACTGTCTAACCATCTCATCCTTTGCCGTCCCTGTCTTCTTTGACCTTCAATCTTTCCCAGCATCAGGGTCTTCTCCAGTGAGTGCTCCCTTCTCATTTGGTGGCCAAAGTCTTTGAGCGTCAGTTTCATTATCTGGCCTTCCAGGGAACAGTCAGGGTTGATTTCTTTTAGGATTGACTGATTTGATCTTCTTGCAGTCCAAGGGACTCTCAAGAGTCTTCTCCAGCACCATAGTTCAAAAGCATCTATTCTTCGGCGCTCAGCCTTCCTTATAGTCCAACTCTCGCAGTCATACATTACTGGGAATACCATTGCTTTGACCATGCAGACTTTTGTTGGCAGGGTGATGTCTCTACTTTTTATCATGTTGTTTAGGTTCGCCATTGCTTTCCTCCCAAGGAGCAGGCGTCTTTTAATTTCATGGCTGCTGTCACAGTCTGCGGTGATCTGGGATATGCTTAGGCAGTAATAATTAAAGGGCAAGGATACAAAAGATATAGCATATCTGATATAACCCAATAAGGTAGAAATTTAATGGTATTTACTCACAGTTCATAAAAGTAGAAAGAAACGTTAACATTTAGGCTTAAAACCTGTATTAATTACGAAGATTTAACACCCCCGTTAATGTTTTGTTTGTTTGTATGTTTTAATGTTTGTATGTTAAGTCTGTAATGTTATTAAAAATTAATAAAATTTTGCTCTTCGGGGCAATTAAAAGGGGAAAAAAAGGAAAAAAGATGTTCTGGATGGAAACTGTTCAGGTCTATCATAGAGGAAAGGGAGACTTTGCAGCCTTGGTGGACATTTTTGTTTGGGGCTTGAGAAGAAGCCCCTCCAACTGGACTTAGAGAAAAGCTCATGACTAGGGATGCCAGCCTCCAGGTCAGACCTGGGGATCCCCTGAAATTACAGCTCTTCTCCAGAATACAGAGATCAGTCCCCCTGGAGAAAACGGATGCTTAGAGGGTGGGCTCTGTGGCATTGCGCCCCACTGAGGTCCCTGTCCTTCCCCTGGCCCCATCCCCAAATCTCCAGGAGTTTCCTAATCTGAATCTGGCAATCTTACCCCTCATCTCCCACCAGCGGTCGGGGGGGACCTGACAGCCCTACTTACAATTCTGCCTGGGTCCAGGAGGAGGTGTTTCTCCCTGCGGTCTAGCTCGCAGCACCCTGGAACTACCAAGAAGGTAGAGAAAGAAGTACTTTCCCCCCTTTCTCACAATACAAGAACTCGTGGGCACTCCATGAAACTGCTGAGCGGTCGGGTTAGAACGGATAAAAGGAAGTACCTCTTCACCCAAAGAGTGATTAACACATGGCATTCACTGCCACAGGAAGTGGTGGCGGCTACAAGCATGGACGGCTTCAAAAGGGAATTAGATAGGCATATGGAGCAGTGGTCCATCAGTGGATATTAGCCACAAGGTATAGATAGGGGCCTTGGGCGAGTGATCCTCTGTCTTCTTGGTGCTTGGGGGGGGGGGTCAACAGTGGGATGGCTTCTAATGTCCTGGCCCCACTGGTGGACCTCCTGATAGCACTGGTATTTCTGGCCACTGTGTGACACAGAGTGTTGGACTGGATGGGCCTTTGGCCTGATCCAACATTGGCATCTCTTATGTTCTTAAGAAGGGAAATCCACAGTAAGTGACTCCATTTTTCCTTCTTCTGCGTGTGTGAATTAGACCTAAGTCACTGAGCACTGTGAGCCAGCTTACTGAAGTGGTTAGGAGCGCGGACTCTAATCTGGGAGAACTGGGCTCAATTCCCCACTTCTCCACATGCAGCTGCTGGTGTGACCTTGGGTCAGTCGCAAGTTATCTCAGAGCTGTTCTCTCATGAGCAGTCCCCTCAGAGCTATCTCAGTCCCACTTACTTCACAGGCAGTGTTCCCTTTGAGCTGAGTTAGTGTGAGCTAGCTCACTGTTTTTTTAGCCTCTGGCTCACACATTTTTGTTTTAGCTCAGGAAGGATGGTTCCAGAGCAAACTAATTGATGCAGCAGCCAAATCGCTTGTCATGACTTTAATGCCAGCAGCTCACAAAGTAGAATTTTTGCTCACAAGACTCCAAGGCTTAGAGGGAGCTTTGCTCACAGGGTGTCTGTTGTGGGGAGGGGAAAGGAAAGGAGTTTGTGAGCCACTCTGAGACTCCTTTGGGTAGTGAAGGGCGGGGTATAAAACCAATCTTTTCTTCTCTTCTTTTTCTGATTGTCAGAAGGTGAGTTTCCAACCTCTAGTTTCATGCCCAGAGCAACCAGGCAGGTCCTGTTGCTAGGCAGTAGAGTGACAGGGGGGAGAGCAAGGGAGAAGGGCTGTCCTGCAAAAATAACCTTTCATACGCGCTCATACCAATCCACCTGGGTTTTTTTGTATGCATGATACTAAATGGGTGAATCACCACA
>NW_015169811.1:562786-573071 GCF_001447785.1 Gekko japonicus | reverse complement strand
TTCTTCTTCTTCTTCTTCTTCTTCTTCTTCTTCTTCTTCTTCTTCTTCTTCTTCTTCTTCTTCTTCTTCTTCTTCTTCTTCTTCTTCTTCTTCTTGAGACCAAACCCACAACCTTGTTTTCAATTGCAACCAGCCAGATAGCTCTGAGCAAGATGTGAAAACAATGGCTTTCCCTGGCACCTCGTGTTCAAAGATAGACTGCACCTGTATTGGGAGGTTTCACTGAGCTATCCAGCCAATGTGATAGTTCGGATAAAGCAGGGTTCCCCAGCATGGTGCCCGTGGGTACCATAGCATGCACTGACACCTACCTGGTGCCCGCCAAGTGTTTTTAGAAGGTGAGCAGGGCCAGGTGGGGCTTTTGCCCAGCAGTGCTTCTGGTTGAACGTTAGAGATTTGATTGGTTGTGTACATGAACACACATGAGGCTGCCTCATACCGAATTGGACCATCAGTCCATCAAGGTCAGTATTGTCTACTCAGACTGGTAGTGGCTCTCCAGGGTCTCAAGTGGGACTCTTTCGCATCATCTGCTACCTGATCCTTGAATTGGAGATGTTGGGGATTGAACCTCGGTCCTCCTCCATACCAAGCCGATGCTCTGCCACTGAACCACAGCCCCTTGAATTTTAAAAAAATATGTAGCTTTGGCAGCAGCTGCCACCACAACACAAGAATCTTCCCTATGTGGCTGAAGGTTATTTGTGGCAGCCATTTTGTGGCTGGCCCCACCTCCTGCAGCAGCCATTTTGTAGCTGGCTCTGCCTCCTGCAGCAGCCATTTTGTGGCAGCCGTTTTGTAGCTGTGCTCACCACAATGGATTCCAAAGGAGGCTTGCAGGTTCAAAAAGGTTGGGAACCCCTAACGTAGAGGTTCCCAAACCTTCACCTTTCAGAAATGTTGGCATAGTAGGCAGTGCTTTAAGACAGAAGGAAGGCGAAGATTTCTCTCTCAGTGAACGGGAGCAATGAGATCACAGCAATGTCAATGCCCAAAGGCGGGCGGCTCGGGTCAGCACTTCCTTTAAATTTGCTATATTCTATTACTCAAATATCCTTGTAAAAATTGTCCTGGATATATGGCGGGCCATAAAGACTCGGCACAATGAAATGCTGGTGTTACTTGTATTTATTACGCATTGAGAGTTTACGAGCTAAAATCATCGCTTTATTGCATATTGAAATTTTACAAGCTTAAAGAAAAAAGGCATGGCTCCATTCCAGCATCTATGATTGATGGTGTTCTTCTGATCTCCTCTGCAATACCAGGACTGGGTTGCTTGGCTGCCGACCTGTCTGTCCCAGAAGAAACACATCTGAGAATAAATGTTGTGGTATGGAAAATCTTTCTGTTCCCTTTGATGGAAGAACACAAGGTCTTTTCTGTTCCGAGTGTGGTGTTTCTGAAAGACACCTTACATTGGCCAGTGGGGCATCTTTACAAAGGTAAAGGAGGGAAAGGAATAAACGGAATGGTCACTTCCTTTCCTGGGGAGACTTTCTGGGAGAAAAGACCTTGGCAACAAATTATAGCTGTAATATTTCATGTAACTTTGGCTTTAAGAGAGCCAGCATGGTATAGTAGATAAGAGTGGCAGACTCAAATCTGGAGAATTGCGCTTGATTCCCCACTCCTGCACATGAAACCTGCTGGGTGATCTTGGGCCAGTCACATTTCTCTCCGAAGTCTCTCAGCCACACCGACCTCACAAGGTGCCCATTGTGGGGAGAGCAAGGGAAGGTGATCGCAAGCCACGTCGAGACTCCTTAGAGAAAAGTGGGATATAGAAACCAACTCTTCTCCTTCTCAGTTTGGTGTAGTGTGCAGACTCTAATCTGGAAGGACCGGGTTCGATTCCCCAGTCCTCCACATGCAGCTGCTGGTGTGACCTTGGGTCAGTCACAGTTCTCTCAGAGCTGTTCTCTCAAGAGCAGTCATCAAAAGAGCTTTCTCAACCCCACCTACCTCACAGGGTGTCTGTTGTGGGGAGTGGAAAGGAAAGGAGATTGTAAGCCGCTCTGAGACACCTTCGGGTAGTGAAGGGCAGGGTATAAATTCAATATCATCACCTCTCCTCCTCCTCCTCCTCCTCCTCCTTTTCTTCAAGAAGCAGCCATCCAAGGTGACCAGATCTACCTGGGCTGCGGTCACACGGAGCATTAGGCACGCTAGAGGGACAGAAGATCATAGGCGGATTTTCCGGGCGCGATCTCACCACCACATCTGGGAAGCGCCGAGCTCCCGTGGCTCACCCGAGGTTTCACTCCAAAGATGCGCTGTAAAAAACTAGTACTAGTTTCCTGAAACTGCGGGGCAAGGGCAGGCGTCTGATCGCGTTTCCGGTGGTAGTTCCGGCGCCTGCCCATGTCCCCTCGCAAAAAGGGGTTTTCCCCCCCTCAAAGTCTCCATGGATGCGCACAAGCACCCAAGGGAGCATGCGCACATTTGAGTTTAAAAAAACCCCCAACCCCGTTTGCCCCGTGCCCCACTTCTTTGCCGTGCCGCAGGACTGTGGAGTGATCGGCACCTCCCCCCTACCACGGGACCTCCACGGTAGGTCTGCTTGTGTGACTGTGTGGTTTTTAGCCCCCGGGCAAACAGCCACGCTTCCCCCCCGTATTTTCCTGCCCGTGTGCCCATAGCCCTGGTAAGGTTTTCCATACTGCAGTGTCTATTCTGAGATTTGTATCCTGTCCTTTCTTCAAGGGGCTCAGAGCAGTATATATGGCTCTCTCTCTTTCTTAAATTTTTTAAAGTTTAACATTGTAGTAAACAATATTCTCCCTAGAACCTAAGATGACTCAACTGAGGCTGTGGTCACATGATGAGAAGACAAGAGACAATGGGAAAGACAATAATGATGGGGAAAGTTGAAGGCAGCAGGAAAAGAGGAAGACCCAACGTGAGATGGATGGAGTCCACTGAGGAAGCCACAAAGGCCCTCCGTTTGCAAGCTCTGAGCAAGGCTGTTAATGATAGGATGTTTTGGAGCTCACTAATTCATTGGGTTAAAGGAGATGCAGTGGCTCAAGTGGTTAAGACGCTGAACTGCAGGCTGTGGAAGGTCGGTAGTTCAGCGGTTCGAGACCCGAGTTGCCACATGACGGAGTGAGCTCCCGTCTCTAGTTCCAGCTCCTGCCAACCTAGCAGTTCGAAAGCAAGAAATTGCAAGTAGATAAATAGGTACCACTTCAGTGGGAAGGTAACAGTGTTCTGTGCACCTTGGTGTTTAGTCATGCCGGCCACATGACCACGGAAGTGTCTTCAGACAGCGCTGGCTCTTCGGTTTTGAAACGGAGACGAGCACCGCAACCCTAGAGTCGGACTCGACTGGCTTTCGAGCAAGGGAACCTTTACCTTTTTAATTCATTGGGTCACCATTAGAGATGTGAAGGTCCGGAAAAATTCGGGAAAAATCTGTTCTTCCCCCGGTTTTTTCCTGAAGCCTTTTTGGCTTTTTTCTGAAAAATTGGAAAAATTGAAAAAAGAAAAGAAAAGAAAAAAAATTGATTATGGAACATTTTATTTTAACATGATGAATAAAATATTTTAAGACAAGGTGTTCAAATATTTTCCAAATCATTTCTAAAATATGTATATATGGTTCAAATTGATCTAATTTCTGTGCACTGAGGACAAGCAAGTCCTAGGTTATAAACTGAACCCTCCAATGCAAGAACAAGATGCATTTCTTCCTTTAGGAGGTGCAATTGACAGAAGAAAATAAAAAGGTTTCAGTTTTGTTTTTGCATGTGGGTGGGTATTCTGTTTGTAATAATTTTGGATACACTCTATTTTTAATATGCTAGTTGTGATAATTTCATGCCAAGTAAAAATGTTCAATAGTCATATTTTATGTTCCTAAAGTAACAGAATGTCTTTCAATCTAGAAAAGACAAAAGAAATGTGAATGTAGCATTTTTTTCAATTTTTCCAAAAATTTCCATTTCCCCCTGAAAAAAAACGGTTTTTTTCCCCAAGCTTCAAAATTTCCGGAAATTTTACATCTCTAGTCACCATAAATTGGAAGTGACAATGACATTTAACACACACAATAAACAAAGCGCAACCAGTGTTCCTGAAGGACCAGAATCCACAAAGCCACTCAATCACACTGTGAGGAAAGACCAGGTCTACATAATAAAATGCCAAGGATGAGAATAGACATTGCCCATCAAAATGGTTCAACTCGAGGGCATAACAGAGAAACATTCAAACAGTTCAGTACCATATTCCTCTAAGTATTTTCTTAATCTCCAAATATTATAAATGGCCAATAAACAATTTACTAACTAAGAACTGCGAGTTTAGTGATCTTCTCCAGCATGACTTTATTCCCATCGTTTATAAATATTTCGTAGAATCACGGAATTATAGAGTTGGAAGGGGCCATACAGACCATCGAGTTCCACCCCCTGCTGCAGGGTCAGCCTGAAGCATCTCTGACAAATATTCATCCAGCCTCTCCTTGGCCCCGGTCACACGCGAGTATTTGGGCCGGGAGAGGGACGGGTCGGATGCGCGGCAAATGGGCACGATCCCACGGCAACATCTGGGAAGCGTTGCCTGCCCGTCACCGATCCGTCCCTCCCGCCCAAAACCCCGCACCAAAATAGAACCACCTACCTGGGTGGTTCATCCGGAAAGGCCGTGGCAAGTGCGGCCGTGGGATCGCTGGTGCGTCCTTTCGCCAGTGCATCCCCGGCTCCTGGCCGAACCGTGCATGTGTGAGCATGCGCAGTTCGCCAGCCTCCCCCTCCCACCGTCGCTTTCTCCCCGGCATCTGATCGTGCCGGGGAGCAACGCGCCACAGCTCAGGGGATCCGTGGGATCCCGCCGCGGCATCTCTAGTTTGGCGCGGCTCAGATTGGCCGCACTTCTGCCTTCGCTTTTCCTGCCATGTGGCAGGGACCCTTGAAAGCTGTCAGTGAAGGGGAGCTCACCGCCTCCCTAGGCCGCTGATTCCACCCTTGAACCATCCTGGCCGTTAAAAAGTTTTTCCTAATATCCAGTCGATACCTTTCTGCATGTAATTCTAAACCTGTTGCTTCGGGTCCTCTCCTCTGCTGCCAACTGGAACAGCTCCTTGCCTTACTCCAAATGACAGCCTTTCAAATATTTAAAGAGAGCAATCGTGTCCCCCCTCAATCTCCTCTTCTTCCAACTAAACATTCCCAAGGCCTTCAGCCTTTCCCCGTAGGGCAAAGTCTATTTTTTTTAAAAAAAATTATACGCCACCTCCCTCTCCATTGGGAATGCAAGGTGGCTTGCATTATTCTGCTCTCCCTCCTTTTATCCTCACAACAACCCTGTGAGGTGGGTTAGGCCGACAAAGTGTGACTGACCCAAGGTCACCCAGCAAGCTTCCATGCCACGAATGGGCATTTGAACCTGGGTCTCCCAGATACTAGTCCAGCACTCAGAAGCACTGCACCACACTGGCTCTTTGTTCAAACAACATCTATGCATATTTCCCCCCTAACCTTAGTTGTCTGCAGACCAGTATTTTATCCGTGATCATGGTTGACCAGCACCTAAGCTGAACCTCAGTAGTAGGGATGGGCACAAACCGAATTTTTGCAGTTCGTTTTGGTTCGCGGTTCATGGTCTGACCACAGTCTGGAGCAGGGCTGGCGCCAGCTTACGCTGAGGTAGGGCAGCTGCTGGATCCTGAGGTTTCTGGTTGAGCCCACTGCTGCCAGCCCCCACTGCCCACTCACTTGGTAGCGCTCCACCACCACTGCCATGCACTGCCCAGTGCCACTGAGGAAAGGTCTGCAGGTGGCTGTGAGCATGGGCAGCGGGACTGCTTGTGAGCAGACCAGGGAAGGACACACAAACTGGTAGGAGACATGCAAGTGGGCGGGAGGGAAGGAGGGCAGGAGAGCCAGGCAGAGAAGGGGGCCCTGGGAATGCTCATCCCAGGGCCTCCCAAAGACGGTTGACAGGTTTTACCAGCCTTAAGAACATAAGAACATAAGAGATGCCAATGTTGGATCAGGCCAAAGGCCCATCCAGTCCAACACTCTGTATCACACAGTGGCCAGAAATACCAGTGCCATCAGGAGGTCCACCAGTGGGGCTAGCCTTCCAGCAGGGAGCTCCCTGGTCCATGCCTAGATCTTCTGGGGTATGCTGAAAGCCCCACCCCTGAACGGCCTCTTCCCGAGTTGACGTTGTCGGCATGATGACATCACCCAGAAGCAGGGGTCATTTCCTGCAGGAGCGGAGCTCGGGCAGTAAAGAGCCCAGGGGGCGGGCACATGCAACAACCCCCACCCCCTGCTCCCAGCAGCCCTCAGTCAGAGCAAGAAGCAGCCAGGTAAGTTGCAGAGCCCCCCCCATCCAAAACAGTCCAGTGGCATCTTTAAGACCAAGTTTTATTCAGGCACAAGCTCTCCCTCCTCTGCGAGGACAGATCTGCACGTTTCCCCCGCTCCCAATAGCTAGCAATCCAAAACAGTCCAGTGGAGCCTGAATGGTGGGTGTTGCCTTCGGACACACTTCCGGTGATGTCAGGGGGTGTGGCATACGCAAATAAATCATGCTAATGAGTTATGCTGATGAGCTCCTGCACCTCTTTTTCTACAAAATGACCCCTGCCCAGAAGTGACATTGTCATGCCTGGCACATCATGCGCCAACACTCTCACCCATTCTAGAGTGTTGAATGCAATGTGCACGTCACGATGACATCACTTCCAGGTGACGTCATCATGCCGGCAATGTTGATGCGGGCGGGGGCTTCCCCCACCAGCCAGCTGGCCAGCAGCAGGTTGGAATCCCCAAAATTGGGGGAACCCCCACCCCAACCGGGGGTCTGGCCACTCTACTCCCAAAACCGGAAACAGACCTGGTCTGGAGGTCTCCTGTAACTCCAGGAGAACTCCAGGCCCCATCTGGAGGTTGGTAAGTAGAGCTGCCAGCTCTGGGTTGGGAAGTACCTGGAGATTTTGGGGGGCGGAGCCTGAGGAGGGCGGGGTTTGGGGAGGGGAGGGACTTCAGTGGGGTATGATGCCATAGAGTCCACTTTCCAAAGTGGCCATTTTCTCTAAGTGATCTCTGTTTCCTGGTGATCAGTTGTAATCCCAGGAGATCTCCAGCCACCACCTGCTAGGGGTGGAGCCTGAGGAGGGTGGGGTTTAGGAAGGGGAGGGATTTCAGTGGGGTATAATGACATCTTCCAAAAGGGAGGGGCTTCAATGGGGAGGGGATGTGCTCCAATCTCTCCTTATTATATATAATTGAATAGTGGGTGCCAAAGTTCTAATTCTAAAATGCACTCCCTTAGTGTATGGCTGATGGCACTGCTCCTCAGCATATATCGCCACCAATCAGAAGGCAAAGCCCGGGTCCCGCCCACACCACAACTGCTGCGACAACCTGGTCTTTTGCATATGGAAGCTGATTGGACTTCACTCCATTCCACACCTCAAACTCCCCCCCCCGCAAGGCCGTTGGAATGTCAGTTGCATATGGAACCTGCTGTCTTCTGGTGGTGTGCAGGTCCCAGGTTCATGTTTTAAAAGCAGACTGACACTGTTTGCCCAAAGCCAGAGCACTCTCCCAGAGCCTCTTTCTAGCTCCCGTTGTATTTATTTCCACAACGGGCCTTATTTCTAGTGGGGTATAATGCCATAGAGTCCACCTTCCGAAGCAGCCATTTTCTCCAGGTGAACTGATCTCTTTCATCCCAGGAGATCTCCAGCGACCACCTGGGAGTTGGCAACCCTGTTGGTAACCATCCTCCAACTGTCATTCCCAGCTGAGTGTCAGTAAAGGTAAAGGTAAAGGTTCCCTTGCTCGAAAGCCAGTCGAATCCGACACTAGGGTTGCGGTGCTCATCTCCGTTTCAAAGCCAAAGAGCCAGTGCTGTCCGAAGATGTTTCCGTTGTCATGTGGCCGGCATGACTAAACACCGAGGCGCACGGAACGCTGTTACCTTCCCACCGAAGTGGTACCTATTTATCTACTTGCAATCTCTTGCTTTCGAAATGCTAGGTTGGCAGGAGCTGGAACTAGAGACGGGAGCTCACTCCATCATGCGGCACCCGGGTCTCAAACTGCTGAACTACTGACCTTCCACAGCCTGCAGTTCAGCGTCTTCACCACTTGAGGGACAGCAGCTCCGAGTGTCAGTAGCTGGCCCAATTATTATTTTCTCTGCTTGGCTAAAGTTGCCATCCCGAGCTCTCTGAATCATCAGAACGGAGGCAGGGAGGTCTATTTTAGGCAAATCAGTCCCTGCCCTTTCCACACATTGTGCTCCCCACTCTCCCTGTTTCCTTGATAATTCCTCCATTAATTGCTTTTCGGCTGCCATTCATTTACAAGGTCAGCCGGCACTTTGGGTTTTCTTGGCTCCCGTTATCAGATAAACACCCCAGGTCTCCTAATCAGGCCCGGCAGGGATTGAAGTTCCATTAACTTCATTCATCATCTAACCATTTTCTGTCATCAGGAATTTGATTCGGTATGGTTATCAGTTGTTTAGCGAGAGGGATTGAAAAATCCCCTAGAGCGAAATGGGGGAAAGGGGAGCGTGCTCGCAGAATGTATGAGATGGTAGCTCAAGACATACCACACCTCAATGCCTGTGAGCAGAGACTTTGAGTTTTGCGGCTCATCCATCCTATGGAAGAGGGTTTTTTAAAAAGTTTTATTAGTTTTTTAAAAAGTTTTATTAGTTTACATATAGAAAGGGGAAGGGGAAAAGAATGGAAAAGAAAGAATACAGAGTTATATACAGGGGTCGTTTCGTAGAAAAAGAGCTAGGGAAACTCATTAGCATAACTCATTAGCATATGCCACACCCCCTGACATCACCGGAAGTGTGTCATAAGGCCACACCCCCTGACATCACCGGAAGTGTGTCATAAGGTCACACCCCCTGACATCACCGGAAGTGTGTCATAAGGTCACACACCCCACTCCCAACGGTCCCGGCCCCATGAGGGGCTCGGCGGTGGACCTGCAAGGCCGGCGGGAGTGCAAGGAAGCCCCGCGAAGGCCCTCCCTGGCCCCAGGCAGGCAGGGGTGGGGAGAGGCAGGGAGGAAGCAACTTACCCTCCCTCTTCTCCTGCCTCCTCCTGGCTGAATGAGGGCCAGAAGCGGGGCGGCCGGAAGCAGGGGGCGGGGCTTCATCATGTGCCCCGCCCCCCGTACCTCACTTGGGGGGACTGTGATCCCCCGCGATCCCCCCCGAAATGACCTCTGGTTATATATATATGTTTTAAAAAATGACATTCTTCATGCAAATCTCCTCCTAAAAGTTTCACCACTGTTAAAACCATCTTTCATATTGTTCTTCATTTAGTCTTAGTTTCTCAGTACTTATGCTTTAACCAGTCAAAGAGCACCCTCCATGGTCCCGTAAATTCTTCTTCCATTTTTTAGTATATTTGTCAATCTGTCCATTTCAGCACATTCCATAATCTTTGTTATGAACTCATTAAGCGTTGGGATTTTCAATGTCCTCCATGTCGTTGCGAATAAGATTCTAGCTGCTGTTATAACATATAAAATAAAATATCTATGGTTCTTCTCTAAGTCATCTGGTAAAACGTTTAACAGAAATATTTCTGGTCATCCTATGGAAGTTGATGGACAAGAATGCTTTTCAAATTGCGTTCCAAAGCACATTGGGGTTCCTTGAATGTTCAGAGAAGGGCTCGATGGTAGAGCACATGCTTGGCATGGGGAATGCCCCAGGTTCAGTCCCACAGTTAGAGAAGCTTCAGCTAGCATGTGTTGGAGAAGACCTGTCTCTGCCTGAAACCCTGGAGAGACACCAATGGTTTAGCCAGTACAGAATTAGAGGGTCCAGTGGACCATCTGACTCAATATGATCCAGCTTTGTCTGTTCAGGGTTGATAAGGAGAGTCTCAGTATGAAGATCCATAACAGTTGTAGTAGATAACTCACTGAAATTGTCGAGACAGTGTGTGACTGCAATAAAGAAGGCCAATGCTATGCTGGGGATTATTAGGAAGGGTATTGAAAACAGATCAGCCAATATCATAATGCCCCTATATAAATCAATGGTGCGACCTCATTTGGAATACTGTGTGCAATTCTGGTCACCACACCTTAAAAAGGATATTATAGCTTTGGAAAAAGTGCAGAAAAGGGCGACTCAAATGATAAAAGGGTTGGAACACTTTCCCTATGAGGAAAGGTTAAAGCACTTAGGGCTCTTTAGTTTGGAGAAAAGATGACTGAGGGGTGACATGATCGAGGTTTATAAGATTATGCATGGGAAAGAACAGGTAGAGAAAGAGGTACTT
>NW_015169811.1:555529-562325 GCF_001447785.1 Gekko japonicus | reverse complement strand
ATCCAGCCACACCCACCTTTTGCTTGTTATTCTGTTTACCTTGTTTGTTGTCAAAACCCAGGGCCTTTTTTTGTAGCAGGAACTCCTTTGCATGTTAGGCCACACACCCCTAATGTAGCCAATCCTAATGAGTTTCTGCTGTTGGGTGTGGCCTACTATGCTAATGAGTTCCTGCTGGGCGTGGTCAACTTGGGAGCCAGCCGGAACTCCGTTCCTGTGCGTTCCTGCGCAAAAATAGCCCTGTGTATACCCGTGTCCTACTTTAACTACCCATTCCCTCTTTGTTGAATAAACCATGTTTGCATTTTTGAGTTCTGCTTGTGAAGGGTAAAGGGCAATTGGAGGGTTTGTGGAGTTGTTTATTTTTTTATTTTATTTTTTTTGCCTATTGGAAATTCCCCCTTGGTTAGAAACAACGGAAGACAGGGGGCTGGAGACACCACTACCTTCTCTTCTTCATACCCCCATAGGGTTGCCAGTTCCCTGTTGGAAAATAACTGGAGAGTTTGGGCTTGGAGATTGGGAAGGGTAGGGCTCGGGGAGGACAGGGACTTCAGCAGGGTACAATTCCCTTGGGTCCACCCTCCAAAGCAGCCATTTTCTATTGTCTGGAAATCAGCTGCAATAGCAGGAGATTCCCCAACCCCCCCACCTGGAGGTTGGTAACCCTATCATGAATTAACCCTGGTTCCATACTTCCTTCCCTGAATTGGGTTCAGTAGGACAAACTGGGTTGCATAACCTTAAGTGATGCAGCCCAGAAACAGCTTTATTGCCTTAGGACAGGCTAGACTATACCTTCTTGATACGTACCCAACAGTTTAAGACACATGCCATGCTAATGCATATACATCATCTCCTTGTTCTTTGCATATTGCATTATATTATCCTAAGTTATACTTTGCATTTTGGAGTACATCATTGTAGAACGAATTGTCAGTGTGGCACTCACAGCTTTGCTCAGTATGTTGTCATGAATGATAAATGAGTGGAAGAGTCTTCTTGTTCGCCGTACTCATCATTTCTGGGCTTTTGTGCACGTGTGTGTATTTGATTGCGTTCTCCTTTAATCTCTGGATATCACTGGCAAATGAGCTCAGATATTATAAGGCTGGGGGGTGGGGGTGGTAAAAATCCCATATCAAGATTTACTGTGGCTTGCGTGTTCTTGTGTGATCCCACCAGTTCCCCTTTCACAAGGTTTTCTGCATTCCTTAATCCATGAGAATTAAATGCCTCACTTTGGATGGACGATGCCTGAAGTGTGTTTGCACTGCCCACAGACCATAATTAAAACGGAACGAAAGCAACAGAATTCAATTTTAAAGGAGGAACGATCTGTGCAAAACAGTTAATATACTCATACACCATATGAATTAGACATAACAGTATTTAAGTGGCTTAAATTTGCATCATATAAACAGCCCACTCCTTTTCAGTACTTTCCTTTAACTAAGCAGAATTAAGTAGAATTAAGGAATCTGTGAAGCATAGCACATGAAGATGCCTTATACTGAGTCAGACCAAGGTCAGTATTGTTTACTCTGATTGACACAGCCTGTCTAGGATCTCAAGATAAAGTCCTTCACATTGCCCCCTGTGTGTGTAAAGTGTCATGAAGTTGCACATGACTTATGGCAACCCCATAGGGTTTCCAAGGCAACCAATGAGCAGAGGTGGTTTGCCATTGCCTACCTCCACGTAGCAACCCTGGGTTTCCTTGGTGGTCTCCCAGCCAAGTATCAACCAGGGGCAACTCTGCTTTGCTTCTGAGATCTGCTTAACTTCTGAGATCAGGCTATCCTGGACCATCCATCCCGTTATCTGATCTTTTTAACTGGAGATGCTGGAGACTGAACCTGGGATCTTCTGCATGCAAAGCAGGTGCTCTGAATAAACCATAAACTTCCCCATAGCACCGTTTGTCTGATGAATTTTAGCAAGCCCAACAGTGGGAGGGCTTCTAATGTCCTGGCCCCACTGGTGGACCTCCTGATGGCACCTGGTATTTCTGGCCACTGTGTGATACAGAGTGTTGGGCTGGATGGGCCTTTGGCCTGATCCAACATTAGCGTCTCTTATGTTCTTAACAGCAAGTAGTAGTCTCTGGAAGACAGCTTTCTTCTCCCAGGATGTGCAGCCACTGGGGTAGGTTGGATGCACTGAACACATGAAGTTACCTTGCACTGATTCAGACCATCAGTCCATCAAGGTCAGTATTGCCCACTCAGACTGGCAGCAACACTCCAGGGTCTCAGGCTGAGATCTTTCACATCACCAGCTACCTGGTTCTTTTAACTGGAGATGCTGGGGGTTGAACCTGGGGCCTTCTGCATGCCAAGCAGAGGCTCTGCCACTGAACCATGGCGCCTTCCACCATTCTCAAGAGAGCTCAGTTTACATAATGTAAGGGGTTAGACCTTTTGTGAGCCCAAGAACATACCCTCTATTGTAAATATCATAGAGTTTGAGAGAAGTCCTAGAAGGGTGCTTGATATTTGTGTGGCACATTGTCCCATGCAAAACACAGGTGACCTATGTTAAGATGTGCAGAAGTCCCTGAGCAGAGAAATCCATACCAGATATGCTCTCTGAAGGGCGAACATTTGAATGCTACTGGTCTATGGTACTATGTGTGACATCTCTTCCTAGATTACACGGTCATATTTTTATGTACTGAAATCTTTCTCCTCTTTTCAGTAAAAGACAGGTCGAAAGCAACTAAAATCCAAAACTAAGTCATAAAATATAATTAAGGAATCAAAGGATAAGAGATAATTGCTAAATCAAAACTTCCCAGCAATTGGAGAACATAAAAAAGCAAGCAATATATGAGGAGAGTTATACTGGAACAGCTTGTCTCTCAAGTATCCTGGCCTCACAGCATTTATGGTTCTGAAGCAGGTTGCCATTTGCCCATTATAAGTAGGCAAACCTCCTCCAGCTCTCCCTGTCCCCCAGGGGGGAAATGGGGAAAGATGGCACCACCGTGTTGAGTGCTCTAGGAATTCTCCAAACTCTATGGTCTTTACCATAGAGATCGGAAAAATTCCTAGAACGTTGCTCAACATGGCAATGTTCCCCCTTCCCATGCCCCACCCCAACAAATTCCCCCTGGTGCCAGGCACAGGCCTGGTAACCCTATTTTGAAGGACCAAATAGTCTCTAAAGGAAAAGGACCACAGCTTGGGGGTGTTATTCAATCTTACCCTCCACAGGTATGCTCAAATATAGTTACGTGGCACCAAGTGCCCAGTCTGTCATGGAAAAGATGTGATCTGACCGCCGTTCGCTCGACCTGACAATATCTAGGTTATACTATTATGACGTGTTTCGCTTGGGGCTCCCTGTGAAGATTATTCGGAAGTTTTATCTGCTTCAGAATAAAGCTAGAAGCTGTTAACTGGTGCTATAAATAGAAAGGAACTTATATCCCTGGAGCTTCACAAGTTACCAGCATGAATTCGAAGTACAGTTCGAAGGGCTATGCTTGACCTAAAAAAGAAAGAATAAACCCTAAACAGTTTGGAACTTGTGGATCTCAAGAACAAACCTGTTCCCGGACAAACTTGTTCAGTCGCTAAGATCTTTGTGGGCGGCCTAATTCCAGAAGCCCCAAATTTGGAAGTAAAGTAAGTTTCGACTGGACTCTCTCCCTCCTGTGTCCGTTCATCGGTAAAAGTCTTAACAGTTTTAACGTGCCACGTATTAAACATGGATCATTTCCCCAAGGCATTAAATGCTGAATAAATTCCCCAAGGCATTACATGCTGAATAAATGTTGCTGCCCCCAGAGATTTGGCAGTGGCCTCCTTTTTCTGTTTTGTTGATTTGTGTCTCTCATTTGTAAGGCTCCCATTTGAGATCAGGGCCCTGCGGGAACTAGCACAATTCTGCAGGGCCTGTAAAACAGAGCTGTTCCGCCAGGCCTTTGGTTAAGGCAGTGGGTGTACACTCCATTCTGCCCCCCCCATCCTGTCCACAGCACTGTTTATGACCTTTTCCCGTTTGGTGTAGTGGTTAAGTGTGTGGACTCTGATCTGGGAGAACTGGGTTTGATTCCCCACTCCTCCACTTGCAGCTGCTGGATGACCATGGGTAAGCCATAGTTTTGTCAGAGCTGTCCTTGAAAACAGCAGTTTCTGTCAGAGCTCTCTCAGCCTAGGGTTGCCAGTCTCCAGGTGGGGCCTGGGGATCTCCTGCTTTTGCAACTGATCTCCAGCTGACAGAGATCAGCTCCCCTGGAGAAAATGGCTGCTTTGAAGGGGGGACTCTATGGCATTGTACCCTGCTGAGGCCCCTCCCCTCCCCAAACCCCGCCCTCTCCTGGATCCACCCCCAAAGTCTCCAGGTATTTTCCAATCCAGACTTGGCAACCCTATCTCAGCCCCACCTGCCTCACAGGGTGTCTTGTGGGGAGGGGAAGGGAAAGGAGTTTGTAAGCTGCTCTGAGACACTGAGTGAAGAGAGGGGTATAAATCCAATCTTCCCCTCCTCCTCCTCCTCTCCTCCTCTTCCTTCTTCTTCCCAGTGCTCTACTGGTTTGGATACTATCTGGACATTTGCCAGTCTTGAGGGATATAGATACCACCTATGTGCCACTTTGTAGATGGAAAAACCCCTCTGACGATCGGGGCCACGCCCCCAACGTGAGTGACGTAGTGTGTCACTTCCTGTGACGTGCTGGCGGCGCGCGCGCACATGCATCGCCGGAGAACTCCTGGAGCCCGGCGAGGCTCCCCCGCCGGCAAGGTAAGTGGACTTGGCAACCCTATCTGCTACTGCTATTAACTGTTTTACTGATTTTAATTGCTTGTTGGTTTTATGTTGTGAGCCACCATGGACCCATTTTTTGGGGGGGGGGAGTAGGGCAGGATATTAAATAAATAAATAAATAAAATAACGAGGGTTGCCAACTTTAGGTCAGGGAATCCCTGGCTAATTGGAAGTGGAGCCTGGGGAGGGCGGAGTTTGGAGAGGGGAGGGGCCTCAGCAGGGGGCGTTGCCCTAGAGTCCGTCCCCCCCAGAAGCCATTTTCTCCAGGGGAACCGATCTCTGTAGTGTGGAGATCAGTTGTAATTCTGGGAGATCTCCAGGTCCCACCTGGAGGTTGGCAACCCTAAACAGCTCAGGGATGTTGGGTTGCGAGACAAGGTGAAGAATCCTTGAAATCAATAAATACATGTTAAAAGCAGTGTGTGGGGCTCTGCTTCTCCCCGGGGTGGTAGGCATCCTTCGAATCGGTGGAAGGAGCCATTTCGGTGTCACGTGGTGGAGAGAAAACCGTAGGCAGGATGGTGGCCAAGTACAGTGGGGAAATCCCTGGAGAGCCTGTGGAGGTTGTGCTTTGGGGAGGGGAAGGACCTCGGTAGGGTATAACGCCACGGAGCCCACCTTTTAAAGCACAAGTCATGCCATACAGTCTGCCCTCCAAAGCAGCCGTTTTCTCCAGGGGAACTGGCCTCCTATCCGGAGATTGGTTGTAATTCTGGGAGTTCTCCAGGCCCCATCTGGAGCTTAGCAGCCCTAATCTAGAGATGCTGAGCCCTCCCATTGCTACCAGCAGTAGTGGGGGCTCTGAAGTGGTCTTCCCGTCTGCTTCAGAGGTCGCCTGGAGGAGGAAATAGAGCCTGGTGCGTCTGTGCTGTTTTCCCAGCATTGTTGGCTTCTTTAGAATTCTGCTAGTCATGAGGGCATCTCATGGGGCATGAAAGGGTCAGGGTTTATGTCGGCACTCTGTCTTTCTACCTATCCATCCATCCCTCCCTGCCCCCATTTCTCTCTCTCCCTCTTTCCCACCCTCCCTCCCTCTCATCTACCCATCTTTCCCTTCATCCATCCATCCATCTATCCATCCATCCATCATCTATCTATGTATCTATCTTTCTGTCTGTCTGTCTGTCCCTCCATCTGTCTATCATCTGTCTGTCTGTCATTCTGGTTTGTCTGTCTCGGTACCTCCATCCTTCCCTTCATCCAGGGCTTTTTTTGTAGAAAACCCCCAGCAGGAACTCATTAGCATAATAGGCCACACCCAACAGCAGAAACCTATTAGCATATTAGGCCACACCCCTGACAGCACAGCTCATTAGCATATTAGGCCACACCCCATGCCTTCCCTTGACTTGCCCGGGCAGGCCAACCCTTGGACAGGCTGGGGAATGCATGGGGAGGCATTTAAATGCCTCCCTGATCCTTCCAGGGGCCCCCCCGGCCCGCCCGCCTTGGAGTCGCCGGGGGGGGGTCGCTCTCCAGGCCTTCCCTCTGTAACATATGCAGAGGTTTTGGCTGTAGTGGGCGTGGCCAACTCTGAAGCCAGCTGGAACTCTGTTCCTGTGCGCTCCTGCCCAAAAATAGCCCTGCCTTCACATCTGTCTGTCTGTCTGTCTGTCTGTCTGTCTGTCTGTCTGTCTGTCTGTCCCTCCCTCTGTCTATCTGCTGTCTGTCATCTATCTGCCTGTCTGTCTGCCTGTCTTTATCCCTCCCTCCCTCCATCTGTCTATCTACTGTCCGTCTATCCTCCTCCTCCTCCTCCTCCTCATCTCTACCTGTCGAGTTTGCAGAGATAAGACATAGTATAAATACTTTAAAATAAATAAACAAAACAAAACACATAGCTCATCTATATACTAATAGCCAAGTTGCCCCCGTGAGTGTGGATCGCTAAATCCGCGCTCCGGGGGCACTTGGGGGGGAGGGGGAGGTTTGTGCACACGTGGGCCAGTCCCCATGTGTGCACAAAAATGCTAAAAGTTGGAAAAAAATTCGGGGGGATGTTTAAATCCCCCCGAAAGTG
>NW_015169811.1:550246-555315 GCF_001447785.1 Gekko japonicus | reverse complement strand
GGAGCCGGCCGGGGGGGAAGGACCGGCCTCACCGCCGCTGCCCGGCCGGGTCGGAGCCAGGCGGGGGGGAAACCGGACTCGCCTCCGCCGCCTCGGAGCTGGGGGGGGAGGGACCGGCCTCGCCGCCACCGCCTCGGGGAGATTGAGCGGGGGGGGATGGAGGAGACGGAGCTCTTCTCTCCCCCCCATGAGTATCGCGGGTCCCCCTCTTGTTATCTTCTACTTTTTTTATCCTATCCTTCCTCCGGGGATCTCAGAACTGCGTATTCGGCTCTCTCTCCAGCCTTTTATGAAGGGATAATTTATTTATTTAATGCATTTAATTGAATTTCTCTCCAGCCCTTCCCTGAACAGCAAGGCTCAGGGTGGGTTACAACAGCAAACACACACAATCGGATAAGACAATTAAAACCGTATCTACACAATATTAAAAAAAAACCCTACACAGCAACACATAGCACATAAGATGGCAGAGTTAGTAAGAACTTTCAGTGTTTATGCCCACAGATGGAACCAGGTATTGGGCAGGGGCAGAGAACGCACATAGACAGCGCCGCATAGATTGCACGAAAGGGGGGTAGGGGAGGCCAAAGGAGTTGCATCTCTGCTGCCTCAACCATAATGCATGGTGGGGGTCAGAGCTATTTTTTTGGCAGGAACGCACAGGAACGGAGTTCCAGCTGGCTCCTGGGTTGGCCACGCCCAGCAGGAACTCATTAGCATAATAGGCCACACCCAACAGCAAAAACTCATTAGGATTGGCTACATTAGGGGTGTGTGGCCTAACATGCAAAGGAGTTCCTGCTACAAAAAAAGGCCCTGGGTTTTGACAACAAACCAAGATAACAGAATAACAAGCAAAAGGTGGGTGTGGCTGGATGACCACACTTCTGGTAACATGGCAGTGCGTCCTAATGTGCTAATGAGCTGTGCTGTCAGGGGTGTGGCCCAATAGGCTAATGAGTTCCTGCTGTTGGGTGTGGCCTATTATGCTAATGAGTTCCTGCTGGGCTTTTTCTACAAAAAGAGCCCTGGTGGGGGTCATTTGAGGACATTTTGTCAACCTCCCCACACACATGGAGCTGGCCCTGTCACATGTGGCTCTTGACTTGCTCGTTGGCCATTCCCACCTAGAACAACAAGCCTATTTACACGTTCTGCTGTAGCCACAGCACTTGCCTTGTGTGCGCACTGGATTGAAAAGGAACATAAACATGTTTAAAGAAATAAATAATACCACAACCCGAGATACGCCGGCGCGAGAGCAAAACTATTAACCCGGTTAGACAGCAGCCCGTCGTGCACCTGCTTTGAATGTTTAAGCATCCTCCAAAGGAAGGGGGGGGAAAATGAAATGAATTTTTCATCTATCACTATGATAAACAGTCTGGCTGCTGCGTGCCGAGGGGGAGGAATGTCCGCGTGTGCTGGCTCTTAATGGGGAACAATGATAAAACATGAAATAATAGGAACAGAAGAAGCAACCTGCCCACCCACCCCTTCCTTCTTGTAGTCAAGGGGTCAGTGGAATGTGCCGTCAAGTTGCAGCTGACTTTCGGAGACCCTGTAGGGATTTCCAGAAATCGGGTTAGAACGGATAAAAGGAAGTCCTTCTTCACCCAAAAGAGTGATTAACACTTGGAATTCACTGCCACAGGAGGTGGCGGCGGCTACAAGCATGGACGGCTTCAAAAGGGAATTGGATAAGCATATGGAGCAAAGGTCCATCAGTGGCTATTAGCCACAAGGTATAGATAGGGGCTCGTTTATAAAGTTTATACTGTATTATTCGAGAGGGTGGAGCATTGCGGGAGGCCAGGAAAAAGGGGGGAAGGAGTGGAAGAAAGGGATATATGGGGGGGGGATGAAAGTATACAAAATGTAATGTTGTTTGCTAATATATCCAAATAATAAAAATTGTGTTATATTAAAAAAAAAACCCAGTGGGAGGGCTTCTAATGTCCTGGCCCCACTGGTGGACCTCCTGATGGCACCTGGTATTTCTGGCCACTGTGTGACACAGAGTGTTGGACTGGATGGGCCTTTGGCCTGATCCAACATTGGCGTCTCCTATGTTCTTATGTTCTTATTTCAAGGCGAGAGATGTTCAGAGGTGGTTTGCCATTGGCTGCCTCCATGTCATGCCTCCAGCATTCCATGGTGGCCTTCCATCCAAATACTAGCCAGGGCCGACCCTGCTTATCTTCCGTGATTGGGCTATCCTAGGCTATTCTGGTCAAGGCATTCAAAAGATTACAGGTCAGGAACTGAGAGTTCTGCAAACGTGGTTTCATAAACATGCAGGATGTTCTCATTGGCTTTGGTGGTCCTTTTGTTGATACCATTTGCTTGACCTCTCCAGAAGGATGCTGGTCCGATGGAAGTTTATTTTTCCCTTTTGCCCTCATGGGCAGTGTTCCCTCTCAGCTGAGTTAGTGTGAGCTGGCTCACAGTTTTTTAGCCTCCAGCTCACACGTTTTTTGTCCTAGCTCAGGAAGGAGGGCCCCAGAGCAAACTAATTGATGCAGCAGCCAAATCGCTCGCTCACAACTTTAATGCCAGTAGCTCACAAAGTAGGATTTTTGCTCACAAGACTCCACAGCTCAGAGGGAGCACTGCTTGTGGGTTGTGGTGTTGTGTCAAGCTCACCCCCAACTGAAGAGTTGGATTTATACCATGCCCTTTACTCAGAGTCGGAGAGCAGCTTACAATCTGTTTTCACTTCCCACCCCCACAACAGGCACCCTGTGAGGTTGGTGGGGCTGAGAGAGCTCTGACAGAAACTGCTCTTAAGAGAACAGCTATGAGAGAACTTGTGACTGATTCAAGGTCACCAGCTGGCTGCACGTGGAGGAGTGAGGAATTAAATCCACCTCTCCAGATTAGAGTCTGCTGCTCTTTGCCACGACACCAAACAGACAGGCAATGACAAACCACCCATGTTCGCTTTGAAAATCCATGGAATCACCATAAGTCGGTTTTCTACCACCAATGATAAAAATAATTTGAACATTTGCCTGTTCAAGTTTTCAGGTAGTTTCAAGTAGTGCTGGGAGAGGTTTTCCCTGAAACCACTCCCCCTATATTTTTGAAAACTGTCATATTCCTTTTCACTGACATAATTTCCTGTTCCCCAGATACTGTTTTTTTCTAGTTTTCCTTCCTGCATATGGTATTCCTAGCCAATGGAGGGAATCACATTGTGAAGATGATGATTTCACGATACTACGCAGCCAATCACAGTTGCCTGGCAGCAACATCACTGAGGACCAGCAAAGCCAATCAAGAGTGAGGGCAGTGGTTCCGGTTTCATGCTGCCTGCACTCTGAATGGACAGAACTTTTCATGCACACCCTCCATGAAGTAAGCCTTGAAAAACTGCCCCAACGAGTGGAATTTTTCCATGCTGCAATCAATACTCCCTTCTAAGCTGTGGAGTCTTGTGAGCAAAAATTCTACTTGGCATTAAAGTTGTGAGCGAGCAATTTGGCTGTTGCATCAATTAGTTTGCTCTGGAGCCCTCCTTCCTGAGCTAAGACAAAAATGTGTGAGCCGGAGGCTAAAAAACTGAGCGTTCACTCACACTAACTCAGCTTAGAGGGAACACTGGCTGCAATCCCCCCCTCAAAAAAATTAGTGTCTCCCCTTTTAGCTCAGCAGAGACCATCCACTTTTCAATTGGCCACTGTAGCTTATTTATTTATAGGTGATTTATATACCGCTCATAACCCCTAGCGGGTCTCAGAGCGGTTTACAATGTGCTACTATATAGTAGCGAGTAACCTATCTAGGGCCACATATGGTGCGGGGGGGGGGGCAACCTGCCAGCACCCCTGATACGGCACGGTCTTCCGTTCGTTCGGCAGCTTCCTTGGTGTGTGTTTTGTTGTTGCGGTTGTTCCTGCGACCCGACTGCTGTCGGCTAGACGAGCCAGCTGTTATTCTTGGAGCGGCGTGTCTTTCCTCGGGCGCAGCCTCGGCTAACGTCCAAGCGGCTCCTGCCGCGCTGCGTCCCGCGTTCTGACGTCGCTCCAACTCTACGTCCAACTCCGCCTTCGACTCCGCCTCCACCATTGCTCGAGCCAGTCACCGCCGTTCTGGGTCGCTTGCCATGCTGATACTGCCACCTGTTTCTTCCTGTGTTGTAAGCCACTTCACCTGTTGATTTCTGTATATCAAACTGCTCCTAAAGACCAAGCCATTTCCCCCTGGTCAGTTAGCATCCCAAGGCTTAATTCATATTATTAATGGCCTGTTTCCAATGAACTATAAGTGGAGTTTGCCCACAGAATGGGATGAGCCAGCGTGGTGTAGTGGTTAAAGTGTCGGACTAGGATCTGGCCCCACTGCTGGACTTCCTGATGTCACCCTGTGACACAGAGTGTTGGACTGGATGGCCCACTGGCCTGATCCAACATTGGCTTCTCTTAGGTTCTTATATGGAGCAGAGGTCCATCAGTGGCTATTAGCCACAAGGTATAGATAGGAACTTGGTCTGGGGCAAGGGATGCTCTGTATTCTTGGTGCTTGGGGGCAGGGCAACAGTGGGAGGTTTTCTAGTGTCCTGGTCGCATTACTGGACCTCCTGATGGCACCTGGTATTTCTGGCCACTGTGTGACACAGAGTGTTGGACTGGATGGCCCATTGGCCTGATCCAACATTGGCTTCTCTTATGTTCTTATGATCTGGGAAATCCAGGTTCAAATTCCCCACTTGTGCCATGGGAGTGCACTGGGTGACCTTGGGTGAGACACACCCTCTCAGCTTAACCTACCTCGCAGGGTTGTTGTGAGGATGCAAATGGAGGAGAGGAGAATGATGTCAGCTGCTTTGGGTCCCCACTGGGGTGAAAGGTGGGATATAGATAAAGTAAATGAAGTTCTAGATTCCCCCTTCTGCAATGATAGAACCCTTCATCGGTGCAATTTTGTGTACATTTTTTGTGATCATCAGAGTCTGCAAAGGATTCTGTGAAGAAGAGGAGGAGGAGGAGATTGGATTTATATCCCGCCCTTCACTACCCGAAGGAGTCTCAGAGCGGCTTACAATCTCCTTTCCCTTCCCCTCC
>NW_015169811.1:530161-549765 GCF_001447785.1 Gekko japonicus | reverse complement strand
AAAAAAAAAAAAATCCCTTTGTGATTTCTTATGGCTCTTGACAGCATTGTGCTGCATGCACGGCACATTCGTTAAGTTAATTACAACCGTGCGGAGATTCATTGCAAATTGTTCCCAGTTAAAAAACTGAAAAAAATTCACTGGAACAAGGAGGGCTAATTATATTCCACTTGTTACTGCTGTGTCTAGTTAATATTCCAACAGCTGCCTTGGCAAGATAATGACGGCTCCAGCCGAAATTACTGAACAAATAGATTTTTAAATCAGTAACAACATATTTACCAGTCCCCCCCCGAAAAAAAACACAGAGAAAGTTAAAGCCCAGCTATATTCAAGCCTTCACATCTGCAGAGAAGCCGAGATTTTTAAAAAATCAACTTTGCTTGTATTGTGATCATTTGCATCATTTTGGGGGGTGGGGGCGGAGTCTTAGGCAAGACAATACCATGGCATAGGGCAAAATAGATATATAATCTATTTTCTGATGTATATGTGTATGCAGTGGTCCCTAACCAAGGTCTGGTTGACCTTCCTCTTGGCAATTAAGAAAATAAGAACATAAGGAAAGCCCTGCTGGATCAGACCAGTGGTCCATCTAGTCCAGCATCCTGCCTCACAGAGTGGCCAACCAGTTCCTCTGGAGGGATAACCACAGGGCACAGAGGCTGAGGCCTTCATAAGAACATAAGGAAAGCCCTGCTGGATCAGACCAGTGGTCCATCTAGTCCAGCATCCTGTCTCACACAGTGGCCGACCAGTTCCCCTGGAGGGATAACCACAGGGCACAGAGGCTGAGGCCTTCATAAGAACATAAGGAAAGCCCTGCTGGCTCAGACCAGTGGTCCATCTAGTCCAGCATCCTGTCTCACACAGTGGCCAACCAGTTCCTCTGGAGTGCCAACAACAGGGTATAGAGGCTGAGGCCTTCCCCTGATGTTGCCTCCTGGCTCTGGGATTCAGAGAATTAGTTCCTCTGAATGTGGAGGTTCCACGTAGTCTCCATGGCTAGTAGCCATTGATAGACATATCCTCAATGAATCTATCTAATCCCCTTTTTACAGCTGTACATTCCTTTTGTCCCTCCTGAATCTATTGACAGGTAACTCACTGTCCATATTTTTTTTAATGGATATGTTGTGTTAAAAATTAGTGTTGGATCGGATGGCAAGAACTCTAATTCTGTAGGGTCCAGCTCCCTCCTCAGTTCCTCAAAATTAACTCTCAAAGTGGGGAAGACTCACATTGCCTTTCTGGAGCACATGCATACAAATAGATGCGCATGAGCCCTGAGGCATCATGTAGAACACGGCTTGACATTTTACACACTGCAGTTGCTGAGGTATAGTTTGGAACCCTGATCATCTATTTTAAGACCCTTATGTTTTTCTAGTAGCTTCTTTGTCATGGAAAATATTAGCTTTTAACTGTTTACTAGTATATAAGGTAAAGGGATTCGCTGTGCTGTGCCTTTAAGACCTTTGCAGCACCAGGATTGCAGCCAATTTGCACTTCCAATTGCAGCCCAGGCTTTTCTGTGCCTCCAAAGCAGCTTTTCTAAGCACTGCTGTCTTTGCCTGCTTTTTGTGTGGCCTTTTCCTGCACAATGTTTCCTCAGCCAGAGTGAGAGTGAGAGTGAGGTGAATTAATGTTTTCTTCTGGCTCTGCTCCTTGTCACTTGATGGCCAATTCTCCTTTAATTGTGCTACTGCTGTGGGCCATTTTGTAAGGAAATTTATCTGCATCTGGGAGCCAAAAAAAACTTATGTAAGGCTGCGGTCACACGGAGCATTAGCCACGCTACAGAGACGGAAGATAGGCGGATTTTCCGGGCGCAATCACACCGCAACATCTGGGAAGCGTAGAGCTCCCGTGGCTAACCCAAGGCTTCCCGCCGAAGATGCGGCGTAAAAAACTAGTACCTCCGAGGTACTAGTTTCTGGAAACCGCGGGGCAAGGGCAGGCGTCTGATCACGTTTCCAGTGGTAGTTCGTGGCATCCGGCGCCCGCCCATGTCCCGTCGCAAAAAGGTCCCCCCCAAGTCTCCACGGGATGTGCACACGCACCCAACGGTGCATGCGCACACTTTGGTTTTAAAAAAACCCACAACCCCGTTTGCCATGGCAGTGGCGCCTAGCCATTGCTGCTGTTATCGCACCGCGCCGCTTCTTTGCCGCACCGCAGGATTGTCGTGTGTTTGGCACCTTCCCCCGAACCACGGGACACCGGTGGGACATGTGATCCAGCGGCTGCGTGTTAGTTTGCCCCGGGGCAAACAGCCACGCTCCCCCCCCCGCATTTTCCGGCCCGTGTGACCGGGACCTAAGTTTGTCTGAGGTAAAAATGCCTTGAGTGGATCATTTGCGGGGAAGAATTACTAGACTGAAGCCCAGTAATATCTTACAGACCATCAAGATTTTGGAGGGATAAACATTTGAGAGCATACCTTCGGGACTGCCTCTCCCCATATGAGCCCCGTAGAGCACTGAGATCTACAAATCATCACCTTTTGGTGTTCCCCGGTCCCAGGGACATCCGACTTGCCTCGACTAGGGCCAGGGCCTTCTCACCCCTCACCCCTATCTGATGGAGTAAGCTCCTGTATGAAATCAGGGCCCTGTGGGATTTACTAGAATTCCTCAGGTCCTGTAAGACGGAGCTCTTCCACTGGGCTTTTAGATGAAGCAGTGGTAGTAATTAGATACTTCCTACCATCTGATTAAAACTGTTATAAATCAGACCATCTACCATCGCCTGTTAAAATGTCACAGGAGACATTGGATTACTTGTGTTTAATGCCATCTTATTTTAATTGCTTAATTGTTTAACTGGCTTCATAACTCGGGTTTTATCTCTTTTTTTGTTATGTTGTGAGCCACACTGAGCCCATTTGTGGGGTAGGGCAGTAGACAAGTTTAATAAATAAATAAATACATACATAAAATCTATTTTAGTGCCCAGGAAGATTTGCGACAAGTATCGGCATTCAGACTTGCTTATATCCTCAATATTCGTTTAGCAGATTTGGATGCGATAAGTATAGCAAAGATTGGATTAATGCAGTTAGTAAGGCCTCTGGATAGTAGCAAATTAGCATGCAGATAGTAAAAGAGTTAACAACAGGCTAAGTTTGAGTCCAGTGGCACCTTTAAGTATGATTACGCACAAGTAGTCCACTCCGCTAATTATTTTTAGTTAGGGTAAGTTTACCAGAAACTGAAACATGGTTTGATGTTGGCTTTACTAATCATGGTCCCCGTTCATACGGAGAAGTTGTCACGCTAAAGACATGAATGTCAGGTGGATTTTTGGTGTGCGATCACACTGCAACATCTGGGAAGTGTAGCGCACCCGTGGCCATCCTGTTGCGTCCCGCCGAAGATGCGCAGTAAAAAACTACCTCGGAAAGTGCACTAGTATTCGGAAAACATGGGGCAGGGGCGGGCGTCTGATCGGGGGAGCGTTAGTATCCCGTGGCATCGTCGCAAACCGGATGTTTTCCGTAAGCGCATGCGCACAAACACGTAACTGACGGCAGTGCTGCTCCACCGAACTGCACATGTGCACAAATGGGAAACGCTTGCTGCGCCGCTTCTTTGCCACACTGCAGCATCATCGTGTGATCGTGAGCTAACGGCCAAAGTGTGGAGACTCGATGGACCATGTGATCGGGCTACCGTGCTTTATTTTGCTCCGGGGCAAACAGCCACGCCTCCCCCCTGCATTATCTGGCCCGTGTGACCGGGGCCACAGTTAGTCTTAACGGTCACTTTGAGTGATATATGGATGCTTAGAGTTGCAGCTGGGTTGGGAAATTTCTGGAAATTTTGGGGACAGAGTCTGGGGAGGGCGGTGTTTGAGTAGGGGAAGGACCACAGCAGGGTAGACTAAAAATGGAGCCCACCCTCCAAACCTGATCTCTGTGATCTAGAGATCGACTGTTACAGTGGGGGATCTCCACGTACCGCCTGGAAGTTGGCATCCCAATATGAGAAGGTGGGGCTGAGAGAGCTCTTGGCATAACAGTGGGGGATCTCCACTGTTACGCCGCCTGGAAGTTGGCATTCCAATATGAGAAGGTAGGGCTGAGAGAGCTCTTGGCAGAAACTGCTCTTTTTCAAGAACAGCTGTGCTAGAACTATGGCTTGCCCAAGGTCATCCAGCGGCTGCAAGTGGAGGAGTGGGGAATCAAACCCGGTTCTCCCAGATTAGGGTCCGCGCACTTAACCACTACACCAAACCACCACACCAAACATCTGCTTGGCATGCAGAAGAGGAGGAGGAGATTGGATTATACCCCACCCTTCACTCGCCTTTACAATCTCCTTCCCTTCCTCTCCCCACAACAGACACTCTTCAAGGTAGGTGGGGCTGAGAGAGCTCTTTCAAGAACTGCTCTTTCGAGAACAGCTCTGAGTGAGCTGTGACTGACCAAAGGTCACCCTGCTGCCTGCTTGTGGAGGAGTGGGGAATCAAACCCTGTTCTCCTGGATTAGAGTCTGCACTCCTAACCACTACACTAAACTGGCTCTCCTATACCAAACTGGAATGCAGGAGGTCCCAGGCTCAGTCCCCGGCATCTCCAGTTAAAGGACCTGGCAGTAAGTGATATGAAAGACATCGACCTGAGACCCCAAACAGCCACTTCTGGTCTGAGTAGACAATATTGACCTTGATAAGGCAGCTTCATGTGTTCAGGTATCTTGTTTTCCAAGCCACGGCACTCCACAAATACCTCTTCTCTGCCTGCGGCCTGAATGAGTACAGTCCAGGAAACGTTATATAGCCTTATTCTGCTGAATATATAAATTGGTACTTGGTCAGTAACATGACACCACATGCATGGCTGGAAAGGCATCCAAAGATGCACATCTGAAAGTTTTCAGCTGTTGCTGAATGCCTGGAACAGAAGGGAACGCACGCTTGCGTTGGCAGCGTCTGGGGTTCTTTTTAATGGA
Organism: Gekko japonicus; assembly: GCF_001447785.1. Taxonomy (NCBI): domain Eukaryota; kingdom Metazoa; phylum Chordata; class Lepidosauria; order Squamata; family Gekkonidae; genus Gekko; species Gekko japonicus. The sequence goes on along the minus strand of NW_015169811.1, from coordinate 544,810 downwards.
TGGCACAGCTTCTCGGTCATTATCCCTGCGACTACGGCGAGCAGCTGCGGAACGATCGGGAATTTCAATCGCTGCCTGTCTCTGCAGGCTGCTGCAGGAACGTATAGGCTCCATAGCATAAAGTGGCGCAGGGCCATCAACCAATCAGGTGGATTCCTGAGATTGCAGCGTTTCATCACTTGTCCTCAGAAAGTTCAGGAGCAGGGGGTGGGGGAAGGCAGATTTGGAAATCCACGCCAGCTAGCCGAGGCAGGATTGTTTATGAATGTCACCATCCAGAAAAGCTTTGTTTTTCCAACGTGTACCATACGGCATGATGCCCCGACTAGAACCCTGGCAGTTTCTTTGTGGAGAGGAAGAGAAATACGGTAGTGGAAGGGAGTTCTGTTTACCGAAAAGGAATAATTCATTCCATTAAATCTCTCTGAATGACACTTGGGCTAAGTTGGAAATTCAGAACTCTTTGTGCAAAGGGGATTTGTGTGGCTGGCTGGCTGATTGCAGAACTGACACCGAAATTTCACGTAATGGAAAATTCTACGTGAATTACAGAAGCGCTCCATCTGCCAAAACTTCTGTATTGGTACTTTGAACCTGGAACTTCATTTACACCTGCTGGCTGCCACCCCCTGTGGGCAATTGCATATGGAATTGGCAGTTGCCGCATTTGGAGTACTATCAGTTCCATATGAAGAAAGCAAAACCATAATGCTGGGGGAAAGTGCGGATGAGGGGCAACCGAAACGAACAAGGGGTAAGAGCACCTGTTCTGTGAGGAAAGGCTAACGAGTTTGGGACTGTTCAGTTTTTTAAAACAAAGACGACTAAGGGGAGGCGGGAGGTTTGTAGAAATTATGTCTAGTGGATATAAAGCGAGCAGAGGGAAGTCTTCTCCTTCCCCCCAAGTACCTGACTGAAGTTGAGAGATGGTAGATTCGGGACGGGGAAAGCTCAAGTAATTCTTCACAAGACACACGGTTAGCTTGTGGAACTCACTGCTGCAGGTTAGAAGATCTTTTTTTCCTTTTTTTTTTTGCTGTCCAGTCACAGCTGAGTTATGGTACCGCCATGGGGTTTTCGAGGCAAGAGGTCTTCAGAGGAGGTTTGCCATTGCCCGCCTCTGCATCAGGACCCTGGTATTCTTTAGTGGTCCCCCTTTCAAATAATGACCAGGGTTGACCCTACTTAGCTTCCACACATGAGGTTCTTTACCACCAAGCCACAGCCCCTCCCCGATACAAGGGGATTAAGCAAATTCATGGAGGAGATGAGCAACAATGACTTTTAGCCATGAAGGCCGAATGTTCAGAGGTGGTATATAGCTGAATACCAATCAGTGAGGGCAGCAGCAGGGGATATCTTTGGGGGTAGCACATATGCCAGACACCTGCTCAAGGTAGCTTACAGCTGAAACAATAAAACGAACAAAATCAAAAATGGTAGGCCTTTTGGAGCATGATGGCAAACCCAAGTCTCTTACTTTGTTCCTTTTTGTTGTTGTTGTTGTTCAGCCGCACAGTCGAGTCCGACTCTTTGCGAGTCGTGACCCCATGGACCACATCAGGCTAGGCCCTTCTGTCCTCCGTCGTCCTCTGGAGTTTGTTCAACTTCATGTTTATTGCATCGATGACACTGTCTAACCATCTCATCCTTTGCCGTCCCCTTCTTCTTTGACCTTCAATCTTCCCCAGCATCAGGGTCTTCTCCAGTGAATGCTCCCTTCTCGTTTGGTGGCTAAAGTATTTGAGCTTCAGCTTCAGTATCTGGCCATCCAGGGAACAGTCAGGGTTGATTTCTTTCAGGATTGACTGATTTGATCTCCTTCAAGGGACTCTCAAGAGTGTTCTTCAGCACCATAATTCGAAAGCATCTATTCTTCGGCGCTCGGTTCCTTAGGCTGTTCATGAGAGTCCTGTAACCCAAAGGAATGTAATATCAGGGACATCCCTGAGGTGCAAAGGGATGGGGAGGTAAGAAAGTCCTTCTCAATGAAGTTTGCTCCACTCATGGTATTTTGGATCCAAAACTCTAATAGAAGTAACAGTTAAAGCCCAGGACAAGTTAAGAATTAGAAAAGGAACCAGAGCTGTGTTCACATGTGAGGGAGGGACACCTGGCTGCTGCTTCCTTTCCTTCTTATGACTCATGGAAGTTTAGGATTGTCAACAACAGAAGGAGTTCATGGGAAGAGTTGCTAAGATAGGACAAAATAGAACCATGAAATAATTAACAAAAACTATTACATATTATATTTGTATCTATGAAGTTTTCTTTAGACCTGTATACATGAAAGAACTCAGAAGGTTAGGCTGCAATCACACACACTAGATAATCCACTTTCAATCCACTTTCAATGCACTTTACAACTGGATTTTTACTATGTGAACTGGCAAAATCCAGTTTGAAAGTGGATTGAAAGTGGATTATTTAGTGTGCATGATTGCAACCTTAACACTATTTTCATGAGTATTTAAACAAAAGTTATCTCACAGACTTTGAAAACATTATCTATCTGAATCCATGGGTAAGACGTCCAATTTCCCAATCCTTGGGTAAGAAGCCAAGTAAACACATGATTCAACAAGCAATCCTTAAATTGGACTTCTTAACCAAGGATACTGATAGATTATGTTTTCAAAGTCTGTGAGATAACTTTTGTTTAAATACTCTGTTATTTTTCATGAAAATAGTGTAACCTTCTGAGTTCTTTCGTGTATACGGGTCTAAAGAAAACTTCATAAATATCTTTCTATATAATAATTCTCTGTTGGTGGTGGCATGCTGCTGAACATTGCACACGGCTCCCACAGCCTTTGGCTCTGTGATCTGTCAGTCAGAAGCTGTCCCTATCCACTGGCTGCGTTACCTGAGTCTCGCCTCCAACATTCTAAACAGTTTGCTGTTCCTCTCCCCCCCATAGCCAGTCAGAACACAGAGGTTATTTGCATATGTGGCCTGATTGGCCTTTGCCTCAGAGCACAGAGGTCATTAGAGGCCTTTGCCTCTAACATTCTAAACAGTTTGCTATTGTTGTTCTGAGGTAAAATGTGTTCTGAGGTACCCTTAGTGCCTGTTGGGAGAAACCATTGTTGCCAATCTCCAGGTGAGGGCTGGAGATCACTCAGAATCACAACTGCTTTCCAGATGGCAGAGATCAGTTCCCCTGGAGAAAATGGTGTATTCTCTGTCCTTATATCCTGCTGAGATGGCCCCTGTATGACAGCCAATGTGATGGAGCAGTCAGGGCTTCAGAGCACGGTAGAGGCTGCAGGTGTGTGTGGGGGGTGGAAAGCTTAAGAGTGAGTGGGAAATAAAGGTAGGTTGATGATTGGCTGGGAAGGAGATAGGGTTGCCAACTCCAGGTGGAAAATTCCTGGAGATTTGAGGGATGGAGCCGGGAGAGGGTGAGGTTTCAGGAGGAGTGGGACCTCAGACAGATACAATGCCATAGATGCCACCCTCCAGACCAGCCATTCCATCATGGGGAACCATTGTTGCCAGTCTCCAGGTGAGGGCTGGAGATCACGTAAAATTATAACTGTTCTTCAGGTAGCAGTGATCAGTTACTCTGGAGAAAATGGTGGCTTGGTGTCATACCCTGCTGAGGTTGCCACAGCAAATTGACACTGAGTGCCCAAGGCCGGGGCACTCTCCCAGAGCCTCTTTCTAGATCTCGTTGTATTTATTTCCACAACGAGCCTTATTCCTAGTAAATATAATAAGTAATAGTTTGTGTTAATTATTTCGCAGTTGTATTTTGTCTTATCTTAGCAACTTCCAGGTGACGGCAGGATATCTCTAGGGATTACAATTGATCTCCAGGCAACAGAGATCGGTGCACCTGGAGAAAATGGAAGCTTCATAAATTGGACTGTATGGGATTATACTCCATCGAAGTCCTTCCCCTCCTCAAACCCCGCCCTCCTCAGGCTCCACCCACAACATCTCCAGTTATTTCCCAACTTGGAGCTGGCAACCCTATGGAAGTTGGAGGGAGGGGGCTATTCAGCTGGAGCATCATGGAAGAGAAGCTTCCTGTCGCCTCTCTGTCCTCTTCCTGTCCAGCTTCCTGTCCTCTCTGTGGTGATCCCGGCAAATATATGAGATTTGCTAGAAGTTCCAGAGAGGGTATAAGTAGAAGAAAGAGACAGAGGGCTACCGTTTTCAGCGGCACTTATGATACACAAATCTGTGACCTGTGTGACCCTTTGGCCGAATTGGAAACACACAGTCGGAGTCCAACAAGTTAGATGAATATCTGTTTAATGCATTGAAAACAGGGAATACAGGGCTGAGTGCCTTGGCACCTCAGCAATTCCAAAGCTGTATTCTGCGATAACCAGGAAGGGCAGGAGGTCTGGCACAGAATCATCACTTACACACATGTCTGAACATCTCATTCCCGTCTGGGATACATATCCCTGAGGTTCCTGAAGAGACGCGGCAGCACGCAATTCTTTGCAGCAAGAACAAACTTTTACGGGGATGGAAGGGGAATCCTGGACTTTGCATTTTATTGAATTAAGTATTATTATTATTGTTATTATTATTATTATTGCACCTGCAGGCACAAAAATCTGGTCCCTGCCATACTCCATTGAGTGGCTCTCCGAGAAACACAAAAGGCAGAACGAATGTTATTGTTATCTTCAATATACAGATGTTTATTCCCGTCTCCCCACCTCCCCTCCTCCTTCCTTTCTTTATTTCTACTACTGTCTTCTCTGTGACATCATAAATAGGACTTGTCTTATAGCTGTCTCCCGAAGACTTTTTTTTTCTGGGACAGGAACTTATTATGATGTCATGCTTTGAAACAGTTATAATCCCCCCCCCCAACTCCCCTCCCAAATTGGAAAGTGTTAATGAAGGACAATAAAAGGAACAGGATTTTTTTTTACCCCCCTTCCCTTGGCACTAAATAAAAGAAGGCAGGAAATCTGGAGGGGGGGGGGAAATACACAAGAGAGCAGTCCTTTTGTGCCTTTCTGAAGAAATTCTTGCGGGGAAAGGGGGTCTTTACACAGAAGAGACGAGGAATGACATTTTAATTGCTAGGGCACTCACCAGCCAATTTAGCAGAGGAGAAGTTCAAGGGGTCCTATCCTGTCAGGAGCTGAAGGGCTTCAGGGAGGAGTGGAATGCCCTCCGCTGCCCAGGAAACCGCTCAGTATCTTGCAGCATGAAACCCTCCAGCGTTCAGAGACGGGTTGCCTGTTTTGCACGCTGCATTACCAAGGCAGTTTTCTTTAAGAATGGCTGCGGTGTGAGATGGACCTTTCCCCGTTGTTGTCTGTGAGAATCACATCTTCTTCCTTTTTGTACTTTGATTCTTTATCAAGTACAGGATTAAAAACAACATTAAAAACAACAACAACACACCAAGGGAAAGTAAGGATTTGTACAGCCAAACCAAGAGAGCCAGTGCTCTCTCAGCCCTACCTACCTCACAGGGTGTCTTTTGTGGGGAGGGGAAGGGAAAGGAGATTGTAAGCCGCTCTGAGACTCCTTTGGGTAGTGAAGGGCGGGGTATAAATCCAATCTCGTCTTCTTTTTCTTCTTCATCAATACCTACCAGGTCCTACTCAGGTCTACTTGAATGGGTCTTACACCCAGGAAAATGTTGTTAAAATGGCACTGTATGGAACAAGGTGAGGGTCTTCTGGACCTATGGTTGCCAACCTCCAGGTGGGACTTGACATTCTCCCTGAATTGCAACTAATCTCCAGACTACGAAGATCAGTTATCCTGGAGAAAGTGGCTGTTGTGAAGGGCATTATATTGCGCTGAGGTCCCTCATAGGGTTACCAGGTCAAGCCTGGCAATGGACAGGAGGGTTAGAGGTGGGGACATGGGGGGGGGCAGCATCAGGGTGCATGCCATGATGTCATTCCCAGTAAGACCCGGAAGTGAAGACTCCTGTAGGTCTAGGAATCTCTGGGAATGCGATGGTAAAATTATAGAGTTCCCAGAAATTCCTAGAGCTACTCTATATCACTTCTGGTTCTGTTCCCCCCCCCCCCCGGAAATGGCACAATGTTGCACACAACACTACTAGGTTTGTCCATTTTTTTTCCCTCCCACCACCTCTTGGAGTGGTGGCAGACAGCAGGAGCTGGGGTCAGGGATTTCCTGCCCTCACCTCTCCTTGAAGGACTCCACAACTGGCCTTCTCCCAACCTCCTTTGCACAGGAACCTCGGCCATGGGTCTCTCTGGGATGTGAGTTTCATGTAGGGTTGCCATCTCCTGCTTGGGAACTCCCCGGAGATTTGGGAGTGGAGCCTGGGGAGGACAAGGTTTGGAGAGGGGAGGGACCTCAGTGGGGTATAATGCCATAGAGTCCACCTTCCAAAGTAGCCATTCTATCCAGGGGAACCAATCTCCATCATCTGGTAGTCAGTTGAAATTCTACCTGGAGGGTGGCAATGCTAATTCCATGTGTCATCACATCTCTGTAGCCTTCATTGTTAAGGTGGTGCTTTCCATAAGAGTTTGTCCGTAAAAGGCTGCGGTCACACACACTAGATAATCCACTTTCAGTCCACTTTCAGTCCACTTTCCAACTGGATTTTACTGTGTGAAGTGGATTATTTAGTGTGTGTGACAGCAGCCAAAGAATGGTTTACAACATTGTTCTCCCCTCCTTCCATTTATTTACTAACAACAACCCTGTGAGGTAGGTTAGGCTGAGAGAGAGAGGGATTGGCCTGAGTTCACCAAACGAGCTTAAGAACGTAAGAACATAAGAGAAGCCATGTTGGATCGGGCCAGTGGCCCATCCAGTGCAAAACTTTGGCCAAAACCCAGGTGCCATCAGGAGGTCCACCAGCAGGGCCAGAACTCCAGAAGCACTCCCACTGTTGCCCCCCTCCCAAGCACCAAAAGTACAGAGCATCACTTGCCCCAGACTGTGTGTTCCATCTATACCTTGTGGCTAATAGCCACTGATGGACCTCTGCTCCAGATGTGTATCCAACTTCTGTGGCAAGGTGGGGATTCAAATCACCGTGTATCTTCCAGATCGTAGTCTGACGCTCCATACAACTACACCACACTGGCTCTCCATTTCGTACACATTTGTGGGGAGAGCCTGCTAAATGTGGCCAAGAAAATACATGTGCTTAAAAAGAAAGTAATTGAAGTTGTTAAAGAGGAACAAAATCAAGCTTCGGGTTTAGGAAATAAATGGAAATGCAATTAAGAAAACACCCAAACATCACTCCAGCCCACCCCGCTGCCTGACTCTTCCCCTACACTGATGAAAACTTCAGGAATAAGCCTCTTGAAATGCTATTAGCGGTGTAATAAGACTCTGACGCCTGTGCCAACGCTAGGTCTATCGTCAATATTTCCCCCCCAGATTACATGGATAAAAAAGGGGAGAATTAAATTAAAAGAGAGACGGGGAAATTAAAAAGAAAGTGTTATTTTAAAAATGCTCATTAGTCACTGTAATGGCACACTGAAGAGCAAATTTTCATGCCCACCTGCTACTCTTGTACTGTAACTTAATTGCTTCAAAATTCAGCTCTTGAGGTTTTTAAAAAAAGCCTCTCTCAATCTAGTGTTGGTAATGTTTAGGCAACATGGCCGCAGCCCCGCTCAGAAAAAAATGTTGGAAGGAAAGCAGGGCAGCCACGGAAAGGGAGGGGCTACGGGGAAGGGAGACTCATCCTCCAAAAACAGGGACAGGAGGTATATTTCAGGGTAAAATTGCTAGCCACAGTTAGCAACTCACAAAAGCAAACAAGGACCCAAGGTAGGAAAACCAACATACAACAAGTACCGTGCACAGATGATTATAACATATCATAAATAATTTTATATTTTTGAAAAGCATTTTAACAATAATCTCTACATATATAATTAATCATCTTAATCACAATTCACAATATAAGATATATCAAAAGTATCAAATGTCATCTCCAAGAATCTCAAAAGCTATTGTATAACCTTATAATTAATAATAGTCCTCTGTTAAATAAAAGTTTCAAAAGGGAGGACTCCTTAAAGTCTCTTTATAACATGTGCTCTGTCGTCCTCCAACAGAGGTCCAGATATCCTTCTGTTTCAGAATCTTCCTCAAGGAGTTCAACAACAATTTTCAGCACAAGGTTGCCACATACCAAAGTTTTAATCCAAAATTCTCTTTCAATGAACGCTGCAAAAATTTTTTTTATGAGCTACAAGCCTCCTCCAAAGTGAAAAGCACTTATATTGTGAATTGTGATTAAGGTGATTAATTATATATGTAGAAATTATTGTTAAAATGTTTTTCAAATTATATAAAATTATTTATGATATGTTGTAATCATCTGTGCATGGTACTTGTTGTATGACAGTTAGCAACCCAGCAGGAGCATTTGGGGAATGTGGACAATTTTGGCACGCATCACACTGATGCCCACCATCTCTTCTGGCACAAAACTGGAAGTGATGTCATCATGTCTGGGTGATACCCTAGGATTCACCCCAAACTCTATGGTTAAACCTGGAAGTGATCACACAGCCACCTCATGATGCTCTAGGATTTCCCCAGATCTCTACGGTAAGGAATTCCTAGAGCACCACAGGTGAGTGTGATAATAATTTTGGGTTTTCCCTGGAATGGTCATAACAACACATGCAACTAGGGCTGCCAAGTCCCCCGGGGGGCGGGGAAGCCCCCGCCCCAGAGGCCCGTTCCCCGCTGCTGGCGGATCGGGCCCCGGGGGGAACCCTGCCCTGACGTGCGCGTCACCAGGAAGTGACGTTAGGACACCGAGCACGCCGGGGGCGGGGCCACGACTCTCAGAGGGAAAACTCTATGGTTTTCCCTCCGAGGGTCGTGGCCCCACCCCCAGCATGCCCGGCGCCCTAACGTCACTTCTGGGTGACATGCGCGCAGTGCGCGCACGCTTTGCACGCGTGCTCTAATCGCCACCCGGGAGTCCCCTGCTGCGGCGACTGCAACGACTTGGCAACCCTACATGCAACTCTGTTTTTTTAGGGTTCTACCCCCCCAAACTCCCACTAGTTGTGGGAGCCAGACAGGCAGCCTTAATTTAATGACTGTATCGCACCCTTTCTGAAAGGATTGACCGTATTTCAAACAGCATTGTTCCTAGGGAGGATTCAAGTTATCCCCTATGGGCCCGTGCAATGGATGTTGCCATCTATAATCATATGGCTCTGCACATCCAGGTATGTAGTTACAGGTGCCCCCTATAGAATCATAGAGTTGGACCTCCAGGGTCCTCTAGTCCAACCCCCTGCACAATGCAGGAAACTTACAAATACCTCTCCCCCACCCCGAGTGACCCCTGCTATGACATGAGGGTGTTCTAGAGAGTGGCATGACAGCTCTTGTGAACTTCCTTGCTACCCAGACATTTGGGGAAGGGGGACTCATCCTTTTTGACATACCACTGCTGATGGATTATGGTGCAGGAATCCTCCACCTCCAGTAGTTGGATCCTGCTGCTGCTCAGATAGCCACCAGGGGGAGGGAGTGGCAGGAAACTGGGGAAGGGGAAGGCATTGGTGGCATGCTGACATGCTGTCACTCCCTGTGTACCCAGAAGTGAGATCAGCACGTTGCCAGGGGATGCCAGGGACACTCTGGTATTTGGGCAAATCTCTGTTGTTTAAATCAGAGTTTTGACCAAAGGCCACAGCATTGTCAGTGTTGTGGTGAAGTCACTTTTGGGTGCATGGGGAGCAATGTCAGTGCATCACTGGCGAGAGCCCCCCAGCTACATAAGTCTCCCACTGGTTGCCAGCCATATATTTTTTGGTCTCTAAAATGTTGCTTGTATCAAGAGCAACAGCTGTGGGATGGCAACCCAGGAACCATTCAATTTGCTTCCTAGAGTGAAACAGTAGTCTCCTATTTAATTGGGGGAAATTAACTTTAAAGGAGAGGGCGGTAACTGGGATTCTCCACCAATGTATACCAGGAATTTTCCCCTTTAAGAGAACTCTCAAATAATCCAGGCAGATGTTTAACTGGAAAGGATTTTATTAAAAGAGAATAAAAGGATAAAGCACACATACAAACACATTGAAAACACCCACAAGGCTAACTAAGAGGAAATCAGGGAAGAGAGGGGAGAAAGCAATTTCAGGGAAGGCTATAATTGCCAGTCTCAAAGAAAGAGGTCCATGGAGGCAGCAGCAAAACAGCCAGCATTTCACAGAGAGAAGACCCAAACAGATTTGGGGCTGTGATGTATGGATCTGAGAACACACACACGCTGCTGTGAAGCAGGATGCCATAATTTATAAGGCAAAATGCTCCTTGGACAAGCTGACATATTCGCCCCAAAGCCATAACTTGATGGGTTTTTCAGAAGTTTGATGGGTTTATCTGAGGTGGACTGGCAAATGGTGCTTGATGACCCTGTAAGTTCCATATAGGGAAAGCTTCCAGGTTTGGTGACTAGTGTTAAGTGTTACTTAATTAGGGTAAATAGGTGAGGGAAAGTGAGGCTGGGTGTTGACGAGATTAGTCCAAGGTGAGTCAATAGGTTTTTGGGAGACCCATTGTTTTAAATTATGCATCTCTCCACGATGTGGAAGAGGTCTTTAGCTAGCCAGCCGGTGTTACTCACCCTTCTAAACTACATAGTTTTTAATAACTATGTTGTCTGTTTTATACTGATATTTATATTAGTGCTTTATCTACTGCTATTTTATGTAAGGCGCCCTGAGCCCGCCTCGGCGGGGAGGGCAGGGTACAAATCAAATGAATGAATGAATGCATAAATAAATAAATACATGTCCAGGCTTGTCTCTGGCTGACATCCATTTTGTATTATTTTGGGCCAGGCAGTGTATTGCACTTATGATATTCCAGATGATATATTAGGGAGGGTCAGGGCTATTTTTGGGCAGGAACGCACAGGAACAGAGTTCCGGCTGGCTCCTGAGTTGGCCATGCCCAGCAGGAACTCATTAGCATAATAGGCCACACCCAACAGCAGAAACTCATTAGGATTGGCTACAGTAGGGGTATGTGGCCTAACATGCAAAGGAGTTCCTGCTACAAAAAAAGGCCCTGGGTTTGGACAACAAACAAGGTAAACAGAATAAGAAGCAAAAGGTGGGTGTGGCTGGATGAGCACACTTCTGGTAACATGGGGGTGTGGCCTAATATGCCAATGAGCTGTGCTGTCAGGGGTGTGGCCCAATATGCTATTAAGTTCCTGCTGGGCTTTTTCCACAAAAAAAGCCCTGGGGAGGTTGTAGGGTTGCCAAACATTTTTGGCCGGGAGCAGGGGGCTCCCGGCCGGCGTCTGTAACGTGCACGCGCGCTGTGTGCGCTAGTGCTCGTGCTTTGTTTACACCCCCCCCCCCCACACACACACACACTGAAAATTCCAAAAGTGGGGGATCCGCCCCCCGGGGGCATTTGGCAGCCTTAGGAGGGTGTTTATGGTTTTCTAGCTATAAACTGTCCCTCAGCAAGAGGAGGCGTCTGACTGCTAACAGGGATGTGTGGGCCGGTCCTAAACTGGTCTTTCTCTCTGCTGCCTCTAGGCTTGCTGTGGCTGCAATGGGTGAACACACCACTGGTTCCAAACTTTGAGTTGCCAACTCTACCAAGAGCTGCCCCAGTTCTCCACAGGCTGCCACGGACTGACTGGATGAAATATAGTCCCACCTCATCACCAAGCAGCTTTTGCTGGCAGCTGTGGTCAGGCCAGGTACAGTTGCCAACCTCCAGTTGGACCCTGGAGATTTCTCGTTATTATAACTGATCTCCATATGGCCAAGATCAGTTCCCCTGGAGAAAATGGATGCTTTGGAGGATGGATTCTCTGGCATTATACCCTGCTGAGATTTCCCCCTTCCCCAAACCTGTGGACAGAGTTATTAACACAGCACAGGTGCACAACCTGGTTAAAGACTAGATAAAGGTTTATTTAGGAACTAATATACTTGATAGAAAAGAGGAGAGACAGAGATAGGTTCCTAATTACATCTCTAGCTAAGCTTCTGGGTGTCAGATATTTGACAAAGGGAGTTTTGACTCTTGAAAGGTCGTACCCCAAAATGCCATAGAGTCCACTCTATGAAGCAGCCATTTTCTCCAGGAGAACTGACCTCTGTAGTCTGGAGATTAGTTGCAATTCCAGGAGTTCTCCAGACCCCACCTGGAGGCTGTCAACCACACATCATGTGAAACCACAGGTTAGTTAACTAACTCCAAATCATGTTTCAGATTCTGGTTTGATGAACCCCAACTAACCACAGTTAGTGGATAGATCAAGATGGGTAGCCATGTTAGTCTGTCTGTAGCAGTAGAAAAGAGCAAGAATCCAGTAGCACCTTAAAGACTAACAAAATTTGTAGCAGGGGATGAGCTCTCATACTCATAGTTAGTGGTAGCAGCCATGGTTTGTTTGATGAATTGAACCATGGTTTCCTGTAATGTCTGAACCAGGCCAGAATTTCTGTGAAGAACAATGAACTGACCAGAAATAGAGGAGGGAGAATGAGACGTGGTCTGATATGTGGACAAGGGGAAGAGAAAAGAAGAAGAAGAAGAAGAGATTGGATTTATACTCTGCCCTTCACTACCCAAAGGTGTCTCAGAGCGGCTGACAAACTCCTTTCCCTTCCCCTCCCCACAACAGACACCCTGCGAGGTAGGTGGGGCTGAGAGAGCTCTCAACAGAAACTGCTCATTTTCAAGGACAGCTCTTATCAGAACCACAGCTTGCCCAAGGTCATCCAGCCAGGTGCAAGTGGAGGAGTGGGGAATCAAACCCGGTTCTCCCAGATTAGAGTCCGCGCACTTAACCACCACACCAAAAAGGCAGTGCACTCTGCCTTTCCTAAATGGTGACCCTAGAAGTAGGGACGTCAGCCTTCAGGTGGTACCTGGGGATTCCCTGGAATTACAGCTCATCTCCAGACTACATGGATAGGGCTCCCAGGTCCCCTGGGGGGGGGGATTGCCCGCCCAAAGGGCCCCCAACCCCGCCAGTCCAGATCAGGCCGGTGGTGGGAACCCCGCCCCCAAAGTGCCCGGTTTGGGCCGACGTGCCCAGTGCGATGACATTACCCGGAAGTCATGTCATCACGTTGGGCATGTCGCTGGCCGACACTCTAGCAATCAGCTTGGAAACTCTATGATACCATAGAGTTTCCAGGCTGATTGCTAGAGCGTTGGCTGGCGATGTGCCCAACGGGATGACGTCACTTCGGGGTGACGTCATCACGGCGCGCGTGCTCTTCGCGCAAGCACGAATGTTCCGGGCAGGGACCAACTCTCCCCACTGTGCCCTGAGGAAAAAAATGGATGTTTTGGAGGGTGGATTCTATGGCCTTCCAGTCCACTGAGGTCCCTGTCATCCCCAGGCTCATTCCCTCACACTCCAGAAGTTTCCAAACCTGTATCTAGTCACCCTACCCCCCATCCCCTGCCAGTGGCCGGTGTCTTCTGACTGCAGTGTCTTCCAACAAGTGTCTGTCTTCTAACTGCAGACACAAATATACAACGAAGCAGCCCTAACCCATTTGTTCTGGGGCCATTTTGGTTTGTGTCTGTGGTAAGAAGCAGAACAGACGCCAACAAAATGGTGGCATCCAGAGGCCTACTGTGTTTTACCCAGGCCTGTACCTCAGACCAATTAGCCATGCAAACAGAGTCTTGAAGTAGTACTTTGTCTGCATTTACAGGCGTATCGCCCCAGGACAGGAGATGTAATTCTCTGAAATGAAGAAAATTAAATCATTAGCCTCTTCACCCAGTCCTCCTTCTTGCTGGAAAGTTAGTTTATGCTTTTAATGAATATGGGACTGCGTCTTCCTAATGAGTATGAGATAGCTGATGTAATTGGAAACTTAAGCGGGGTGTATGTGGTGGTGGTGGGGAGAGAAACCATTAGCTTTAAAGAAATGTTCATTAAGGCCCCTGCCACATGGGGGGAAATTGATGTGGCCAAAGTGCGGCTTTTTAAAGCCGCACCAAAAGAGACACGCGGCGGCGGGATCAGACAGATCCCGTGAGCCGCCGCGCAGTTGCTCCCCGGCATGATCAGATGCCGGGGGGGAAAGCCACGGAAGGGAGCGCGAGGCAGCCGGCTGCGCATGTGTGTGCATGCACAGTTCGACTGGGAGCCTCCAATGCTCCTGAAGACAGGCGCTTCGGCCCTCCGACGGCCGCGCTTGCTGCAGCGTTTCAGGTAAGTCCTTCCCTTTTGCAGGTTCTTTTTTGCTCCGCGTTACTGGCCTGAAGGGACGGATCGGGGACGGGTGCGCACCGCTTCCCAGATGTTGCGGTTTGACCGTGCCCATTTGCTGTGCGCCCGATCCGTCCCTCTTCCGGGCCAAAACCTCCCGTGTGATCGGGGCCTAAGTTTGTAAATTTGTACTGGGAATGATGAAGGTCTGGTGGATGCAGGATGTCCAACTCTGCCCTCAACTGGGGTTGGAAGAGGTAGGACAGAAGGAATCCAGTAGATAAGAACATAAGAGAAGCCAATGTTGGATCAGGCCAGTGGCACATCCAGTCCAACACTCTGTCACACACAGTGGCCAAAAATACCAGGTGCCAACACTAGGAGCCCTCCCACTGTTGCCCCCCCCCCCAAGCACCAAGAATACAGAGCATCCCTTGCCCCAGCTGAGAGTTCCTATCTATCTCTTGGCTCTAATA
>NW_015169811.1:524785-529827 GCF_001447785.1 Gekko japonicus | reverse complement strand
CTATGGGGGGGGGGGAATGCGCAGATCTGCCCTCACAGAGGGAGAGCTTGTACCTGAAGGCGGGCTGGGGGGGGTGTCCTGCAACTTACCTGGCTGCTTCTTGCTCCTCGTGGCCCGACTGAGGGCTGCTGGGAGTAGGGGCAGGGCTTGTTGCATGTGCCCGCCCCCTGGGCTCCTTACTGCCGGAGCTCTGCTCCTGTGAGCTCCCACAGGAAATGACCCCTGGAGAAAAGTACCTCTTTCTCTATCTGCTCTATCCCATGCATAATCTCCAGGCCTCTCCTGGAGGCTGGGAACCCTAGTTGTGGTGAGAGACTCACGATGCTGTGATTGTGCCATGATTCCTTTATGACAAATAAATGAATATTATTGATTCGGTTCTAAAACGATATACAGTTCAGGGAAAAACAACAACTGAAAACCGCTTTATCTTAGGGTGAACTGTGCAGCGCAGAGAGATAAGACATCCAAAATATACATCCACATAGCTATCCAAAATAGTCATCCACATCAGTTTGGTACTTATGCAGTGTGGCCATGGCATCCCATTTAATGCTCCAGTTGGTTTTGTTTGGAGGAGTGTGTTTTTTTTTGCGGTGAGCAAGCGAGGCACCCATGTGTGTTGATGCGTCTGAGGATCATCTGAAAGATGAAAAAGAGGATGTGAAAAATCACACCCTTAATAAAATGCACGGGGAGAACAGTGGGGAGGGGGGGGGAGAGGCGGCTTGGGGAGATAACCGAGATAGGAGGAAGGAGAGAGAAAGAGTTCATAAGGTCAATGCGATTCACGGTGGATCCGAGTGTTTGCGAACAATGCACTCCCCCCCCATCTCTCTTGATAATTTTCCTTGGAATAAGCACAGCCCAAACCTCTATACATTTATTTCTGGACCAAAGACCTATTTGTCTACTTCAGAATTCCCCTACATAAAGATTTGGCTCGCTATATTTTTTGTTGTCGGTTATTTGGTTTGTATCAATTCCTTTCTCTTATCCTTGGTTTTGCACCCTGACCCCCCAAAAAAATATTTTCTGGGCAGGTCTTTGTCCCCTCTTAGCTGAGAAGTAAGATTAACAGACATGAAAATATGGCTCCCTGGCCCCAGTCCAGAGTTGGTGACTTACTGTAGTAACTCCATATGTAAATACTGTGGGGAAACAAAAAACATTTATCACCGAATTTGAGTCATGGAGAAAAAAACCCAATCCCTAGGGGCTACTACACCGGCTACATTTTTAATATATCTACTGTCCACAAAAATTATTCCCAGTATTCTAAATATGAGAAGAAGAAAAAGAAGAAGAGGAGGAGGAGGAGGAGGAAATTTGATTTATACCCCCCCCTTCACTACCCAGCATTCTGTGCGCCTTGGTGTTTAGTCATGCCGGCCACATGACCACGGAAATGTCTTCGGACAGTGCTGGCTCTTCGGCTTTGAAACAGAGATGAGCACCGCAACCCTAGAGTCGGCTTCGACTGGCTTTCTAGCAAGGGAACCTTTACCTTTACCTTTTCACTACCCAAAATGGTCTCAGAGCGGCTTACAAACTCCTTTCCCTTCCCCTCCCCACAACAGACACCCTATAAGGTAGGTGGGGCTGAGAGAGCTCTTTGAAGAACTGCCCTTTCAAGGACAGCTCTTTTCAGAAATATGGCTTGCCCAAGGTCATCCAGCAGCTGCAAGTGGAGGAGTGGGGAATCAAACCCAGTTCTTCTAGATTAGAGTCCGCGCATTTTGTTGGATGAGAGCCAGTTTGGTGTAGTGGTTAAGTGCACGGACTCTAATCTGGGAGCACCAGGTTTGATTCCCCACTCCTCCACTTGCACCTACTGGATGACCTTGGGCAAGCCATAGTTCTGATAAGAGCTGTTCTTGAAAAAGAGCAGTTTCTGTCAGAGCTCTCTCAGCCCCACCTACCTCACAGGGTGTCTGTTGTGGGGAGGGGAAGGGAAAGGAGTTTGTAAGCCACTCTGAGACTCCTTTGGGTAGTGAAGGGTGGGGTATAAATCCAATCTCCTCTTCTTCTTAACTACTACACCAAACTATGCATGGAGGGAGACTCTGGTCTCTCAATATAGTGGGAAACCTCCCAGTATTCACCCTCCCTTTCCCAGATGCCTCTTCTTGGGCTGGAAAAGGTGGGTTTTCTCGCCAGTGCCTCACCAATGTGCAGTTTCACTTCCAGTTTACATCACCGTAATGGGGCAATACTCAGTTTTGCACTGGAAGGGATGTCATGCACTGGCATGACACTGGGAAGTAAGACACAGGGAGGGGGAAACCAAACTGGACCCCAAAAACTGGAGTCAAGAACCACAAAGACACTCTAGCTCTGACTAAGCCACACAGGTGCTTTCTGGACCAGAATCGGAAGATGTTCTAATTCAGCAGCTGTGCATTTGGCACCAGACACATGACTCTCGTCTTTAGAGGCCTCACAAACATCTTCTGGGTGACATCATCATGTCAAGGCCTACACTTCTGGTTTTACCAGAAGTTGCCTAACATCACTTCTGGTCTCCCGGAAGGACATTGGGAGCCCCCACTGGGAACCCTTTATGGCATTACACCCCATTTTAGTCCCTCCCTTCCCCAAACACCACCCTGTGTGGGCTCCACCCCCAAAACATACTCTTGGCTTTGAGGCTCAGCCAGCAGCACCAGTATCAGCTTTCATTTCCTTTAGGCAACAGGCCCAAACACATCTTTTTTCTGAGGCGTCTAATTTAATTTTATCTCCCCCACTTTTTGAAATGGTCTGCTTCTCTTTTATGGACCGTTTTCACCCTGTTTATGTCCGACATCTCATTTCTTAATGGCTTGTTTTTATATCATCGCCTGACTTTAACTGTACGTTGCCTCAAGCAGGACTCTGAAGGGGCGGCAGAGAAATCTCCGAAATCAATCGTTGGACAGCCCCTTTCTGGGCTAGTCCTGGCTGAGGCGGCTGAACTACACTCGAGTTGTTCCCTCTGCCTCGAATCCACCTCTGGGACGTCCCCGTGACTGAAAGGTGTTTGGGAAGTGGAGGATGAGGGCGGCTGTCTCTGGGACTGGGCTTCTTCTTCGAAGGAAAGCTTGGCCCTTTGTTCCCGCTGTGTCTCGTCGGTGACAGATGGTGACGCCGTCCTGATGCATTTGTTACTTCCCCCTTGACATACAATATGTCCACATTCTGACAGTGAGAGAAGAGACGCCAGCTGTCCCTCTTGTAATTGACAGGAAGGTTCTCTTTCCCCCCCCTTTTGACAGAACTAAGCGGCATTAGCATCTGATTGGCTAGTAGATTGGGGGAGGGGGCGATCAGCCCAGAAAAGCCACTGCAACGCCATGCTTTTCAAAAAGAGAGACCTTCTCCTACGCAAGCTTGTTGTTGTTCAGTCGCACAGTAGAGTCTGACTCCTCGCGACCCCATGGACCAGACCATGCCAGGCTCTCTGGTCCTCCGCTGTCCTCCGAAGTTTGCTCAACTTCATGTTCGTTGAATCTCTGACACTGTCTAACCATCTCATCCTTTGCCGTCCCCGTCTTTGTTGACCTTCAGTCTTTCCCAGCATCAGGGTCTTCTCCAGTGAGTGCTCCCTTCTCATTGGGTGGCCAGAGTATTTGAGCTTCAGTTTCATTATCTGGCCTTTCAGGGAACAGTCAGGGTTGATTTCTTTTAGGATTGACTGATCTGATCTTCTTGCAGTCCAAGGGACTCTCAAGAGTCTTCTCCAGCACCATAGTTCAAAAGAATCTATTCTTCGGCGCTCGGCCTTCCTTACAGTCCAACTCTCACAGCCATACATGACTACTGGGAATACCATTGCTTTGACCATGCGGACTTTTGTTGTTTGAAAGCTACTTGAGAACAAAACGATTCCCCAAGTAGGATTGCCAACTTCCAAGTGGCACCTGGGGATCTCCTGCTCCTGCAGTGGATCGCCAGATGACCCAGATCAGTCCCCCTGGAGAAAATGGCTGCTCTGGAGGATGGGCTCTACGGCATTGTACCCAGGGCTATTTTTGGGCAGGGACGCACAGGAACGGAGTTCCGGCTGGCTCCCGAGTTGGCCACACCCAGCAGGAACTCATTAGCATAATAACATGCAAAGGAGCTCCTGCTACAAAAAAAGCCCTGGTTTTGACAACAAACAAGGTAAACAGAATAAGAAGCGAAAGGTGGGTGTGGCTGGATGACCACACTTCTGGTAACATGGGGGTGTGGCCTAATATACTAATGTGCTGTGCTGTCAAGGGTGTGGCCTAATATGCTAATGAGTGTCTGCTGCTGGGTGTGGCCTATTATGCTAATGAGTTCCTGCTGGGCTTTTTCTACAAAAAGAGCCCTGATTGTACCCCACTGAGGTCCCTTCCCTTCCCTCCCCAAACCCTGCCCTCCCCTGGTTCCAACCTCAAAATCTCTAGGCCTTTGCCAGCCCAGAGCTGAGAACCCTACCCCAAAGTGAGTTGCACCAATGATTGTCCACAAATACACACTTTTCTGCAGAAAAGAACAAGTGCCC
The DNA here is from genome assembly GCF_001447785.1 of Gekko japonicus. Lineage (NCBI taxonomy): Eukaryota > Metazoa > Chordata > Lepidosauria > Squamata > Gekkonidae > Gekko > Gekko japonicus. The sequence continues at coordinate 525,314 of NW_015169811.1, read as the reverse complement.
AGTGGAGAGCCAGTTTGGTGTCGTGGTTAAGTGCGCAGACTCTAAACTGGGAGAACCGGGTTTGATTCCTCACTCCTCCACTTGCACCTGGCTGGATGACCTTGGGCAAGCCGTGGTTCTGATAAGAGCTGTTCTTGAAAAAAGAGCCGTTTCTGTCAGAGCTCTCTCAGCCCCACCTACCTCACAGGGTGTCTGTTGTAGGGAGGGGAAGGGAAAGGAGTTTGTCAGCCACTCTGAGACACCTTTGGGTAGTGAAGGGCGGGGTATAAATCCAATCTCTTCTTCTTCTTAAAGAGTAACCAGATGTGTGGCAGGGTATGAGCTTTCCTGAGTCACTGCTCAGTTCTTCGGATATCCTCAGGTATAAGAACATAAGAGAACACAAGAACATAAGAGAAGCCAATGTTGGATCAGGCCAATGGCCCATCCAGTCCAACACTTGGTCACACAGTGGCCAAAAATACCAGGTGCCATCAGGAGGTCCATCAGTAGGGCCAGGACACTAGAAGCTCTCCCACTGTTGCCCCCC
>NW_015169811.1:514660-524573 GCF_001447785.1 Gekko japonicus | reverse complement strand
GTACCTCACCCGGGGGAACTGCGATCCCCCACGATCCCCCCCGAAATGACATCTGCTTGCCCCAGAGTTCCTATGTTCCCTCTAAGCTGTGGAGTCTTGTGAGCAAAAATTCTACTTTGTGAGCTACCAGCATTAAAGTTGTGAGTGAGCAATTTGGCTGCTGCATAAATTAGTTTGCTCTGGAGCCATCCTTCCTGAGCCAAGACAAAAATGTGTGAGCTGTAGGCTAAAAAACTGTGAGCTAGCGCACACTAACTCTGCTTAGAGGGAACACTGCTTGTGGCTAATAGCTACTGATGAACCTCTGCTCCATATATTTATCCAATTCCCTCTTGAAGCTGTCCATGCTTGTAGCCGCCACCACCTCCTGTGGCAGTGAATTCCATGTGTTTATCACTCTTTGGGGGAAGAAGTTCTTCCTTTTATCTATTCTAACCTGTCTGCTCAGCAATTTCATTGCGTGCCCACAAGTTCTTGTATTGTTGTAAACTTTGGTCATGTCAGGTATCTGTGGAAGTGAGCAGTGACTGAGAAAAGCTCAACCCCTGCCACACATTTTATTAGTCTTAAGGTGTTACTGGACTCTTGCTCTTTTCTGCTGCTACAAACAGACTAACACGACTAACCATCTTGAACACACGTCTCTGTTAGTTTTTTATTTTATTTTATTTTATTTTTTATTCATTTGCAGTCCACCATTCTCACTGGAACGCGAGGCGGATTACACAGTGCAAGTCTGTGCACTCAGTAGGAAGAGACATCTAATAAGTAATGCAATAAGAGTAGGACTGCAGGAATTTGAAACAAGCAAAAGAGATAGACATGATACATTAAATGATGCAGAAAAATGGTGTTACGTAGTGTACACATCTGAATACACCTGAAGCTGCCTTATACTGAATCAGACTATCAGTCCATCAAGGACAGTATTGTTGGATACTGCAACTCTGCATGGAAGAGAACCTGGGAGGGAAAGGGTTAACAATTCTCTCACTCAGGGACACTTGGCAGTTGGCCCCAACCCTCTCATCGATTAGATGTTGATTCTCTCCCACCCTGGTTTGCCTTCTGTGTTTCATCTTATATAGGACCTCTCTGCTTCTTCTCTCTCTTACCTGGGCTTGGAGCTGTAGCAAGCTAACCTTTGTGGAATTAATCGGTTCACAATAAGTAAAATGTACCTACATGAATATGTCATGTAAGATGTGCTTCTGTTTTTTGTAAGTAAAATTTCTTTCTCTTGTTACCATCGGAGTCATATCGTCTTTGTCATCTGTCTGAACACCATTCTTCTCTTAATTGGGAAACATGAAGAATTAGGGATACTGCGAAAAAGCTTCTGTGCTTCCAAGAAAAACTACACACACACACACACACACACACACACACACACACACACACACACACAGGGGTCATTTCCTGCAGGAGCGCACAGGAGCAAACCTCCAGCAGTAAAGAGCCCAGGGGGCGGGCACATGCAACAAGCCCCACCCCCTGCTCCCAGCAGCCCTCAGTCAGAGCAAGAAGCAGTCAGGTAAGCTGCAGAGCCCCCCCCTTGGCCCCCCCAAACAGTCCAGGGGCACCTTTAAGCCCAAGTTTTATTCAGGTACAAGCTCTCCCTCCTCTGCGAAGACAGATCTGCACATTCCCCCACCCCCCAATAGCTAGCAATCCAAAACATTCCAGTGGAGCCTGAGCGGTAATAGGTATTGACTCCTCAGACTAGCAGTGGCTCTCCAGGGTCTCAAGCACAGGTCTTTTGCCTCACCTACTGCCTGGTCCTTTTAACTGGAGATGCCAGGCCTTGAACCTGGGACCTTCTGCAATTCCAGGCAGATGCTCTTCCATTGAGTCATGTCCCCTGCCCTAATAGATGACAATGTGGTGGGAGCAGGATAATACATACAGCAAACAGATAATACAGATTGCACATTTGTTTAGTCCACAGTCCCATTCTTTTATAAAAGTGCCATCACGAACCATTATGATAGAATATTGCCGTGTTGTGCATAAGGTGCCATCACATCGTAGCTGACTTATGGTGGCCCCAGCAAGGAGCTTTTGCGGCAGGTGAGAGGCAGAGGTGGTTGGCCAGTGCCTTCCTTGGCGGTCTCCCATCCAAGTACCGACCCTGCTTAGCTTCCAAGATCTGACGAGTTCAGGCTGTACCATGACCTCTTCCCTTCCAATATAGCCCTATTGCCTTTAGAGAAATGCCCTGCCACCACCTCATCTTTGGTACTGGCAGGCCTTGTTTTCCTGTGGCATTCTCATGCCATTTGTGTCTTCGGCGCCATTTTTGTGGCTCTGTGCATTAAGTGGTGTCACGTTGCTTTCGACTTACCTTGACCCCATGAATTAATGACCTCCAAAACATCCTCTCCTTAACAGCCTGTCTCAGGTCTTGCAAACCGAAGGGAACCATCTCACGTCGGTCCTTTCTCTTTCCAACGTATCCTGCACTATTATCTTTCTCAGTGCTGTTTTTGGTGCTGTTCATATGCAATTTAATCAGGGGTTTTTTTTGTAGAAAAAGCCCAGCAGGAACTCATTAGCACAATAGGCCATACCCAACAGCAGGAACTCATTAGCATATTAGGCCACACCCCTGACAGCACAGCTCATTTGTATATTAGGCCACACCCCCATGTTACCAGAAGCGTGGTCATCCAGCCACACCCACCTTTTGCTTCTTATTCTCTTGATCTTGTTTGCTGTCAAAACCCAGGGGTTTTTGCATGTTAGGCCACACACCCCTAATTGTATCCAATCCTAATGAGTATTCTGCTGTTGGATGTGGCCTATTATGCTAATGAGTTCTTGCTGGGTGTGGCCAACTTGGGAGCCAGCCGGAACTCCGTTCCTGTGCGTTCCTGCCCAAAAATAGCCCTGAATTTAATCATTCTGTTGAATCGCCTTAGTGTGGTCAAGAAGGGGGGGGGGAAGACAGTTTAGTCCTAAGTGGAGAAGATTCATGTCTGAAACTGAGATCTGGTGTCAAAAGAGCTTGGTCATGAAATTCGGTAACATCCCCGGTTGTATTTCTATCCAACTGAACAGAGGTATGAATGGCCAATCTGGGCCTTATGCAGATTCTGTTTGCTCTTGCGGATGAACGTGTTTGGGTATGAATTAGGACCCCATAACTTGCTTTTGTTAGAAAAATTGGCAAAAATACTTAGATATTCGGAGTTTGCAATATATCTTTGCTTCACTGGATAGGAGTCATTTCTTTCTGCGTAAAAATCTTTATTTCTAAGGGAAGGGTACACAGGAAGAGCTACAAAATAGCAAAGCCTAAAGCTACATCTCTTCAGCTACAGAACAGACCGACCACATGGTCTCACAACAACAGCTGTAATGGAGATTCTTCTTCTTCTTGACCCCTAGAAGGAAGCCACCTGAATGCATTAACCAATGATTGTGAGTAAACAGACTTAGATTTGCAGGCTTTGTTTTCATTGGCTCTGTGCCAGGTTTCCTGCTAGGTCAGTCTAAACGATAGCACACAAAGTAAACAGATTAACCCTATAATGACTGAATCAGACCAGACGACAGAGATCAGTTCCTCTGAAGCAAATGGCTCCTCTGAAGGGTGGACTTTAGGGCCTTATCCTTGCTGAGGTCCCTCCCCAAGCCCTCCCCAGCCCTAGGGCTGCCAACTCCAGGTCAGGAGATTCCTGGGGATTTGGGGGCGGAACCTGCGAAGGGCAGGGTTCGAAGAGGGGGAGAGACCCCAGCCAGGTATAATCCTCAGACTCCATCTTCCAAAGCAGCCATTTTCTCCAGGGGGACTGATCTCTGTCATCTGGAGATCAGTCGTGATCCCAGGAGATCTCTGGCCACCACCTGGAGGTTGGCAACTAGGGTTGCCAAATGGGCCCAGGGGGTGGGGAATCCCCCGCTTCGGAGCCCCGATTTCCGCCCCGGTGGAATCGGGGCCCGGGGGGAACCCCGCCCCCGAAGCTGCATCACCGGAGGTGACGCAGCCACGTTGCTGACATTGGGGGCGTGGCTGAGCTCGTCGGGGGGGAAACCATATGGTTTCCCCCCCGACGAGCTCGGCCATGCCCCCAACGTCAGCAACATCGCACGTCACTTCTGGTGACGTCCTGCCGGCACGTACACGCGCACAAAACAACCTCCCGGACACCAACGAGGCTCCCCCGCTCCGAGGGGTAAGTGGATTTGGCAACCCTATTGGCAACCTTGCCCAGCCCTCAAATATCCAGGAATTTCCCAAGCTAGAGGAGGCGACCCTATTGGGATCTGTGTCTTCTTCCAAGGAAAACAGCTAAATGAAAAACTCTTGGAAGGGTTTGGACTCTTCTCACTGACCTTCCGGGCTGATTGATGTCTATTTGGTTCTCCTCTCTCTGTTTCTCTCCCTGTCCTTTGAATGCCTCCTCTGTCAGCAATAAAGCTTGGCTCTCCCCTAACCTTACATACTCCGAAGGCCCCTGTTGGCTGTGTAATAGGTTCTTAATAAGATTGGGGGGAAACAAAGTCAACTCGGAACACATAAGTCACCAGCGGAGGACTATGACAAAGCTTTTTCTCTCCTAAATTAGATTCGAGTGGACTTGCGAAGAAAACGAGTCCTCCAGATCCATCGATAAAAACACAACGGGTCTGGCGACGAGGAGCAGGGACTTCATTTAAAAACAAATAAGCCCTCGGTGGCGAGAGGTGTTGAAGTGGCTTCTCCTTCCTGAGCAATGACCTCTTCAACTGCTCGCCTCATTAGGGAGGGATAAGAGAGTCCGGGCTGAGGGTTTGCTTCCAAACTGTATTTTTTTTTCACATTCAAAGGCTTTGCCGAGGACTGCCAGAATGTCTCTGAGCATGGGCAGAGTGCCTTTCCCTCCCTTTTAGAGTTGCCACTTCTGGGTCAGGAAATTCTTTGAGATTGTGTGTGTGTGTGTGTGGGGGCAATGTTCCCTCTAAGCTGAGCTAGTGTGAGCTAGCTCACAGGTTTTTTAGCCTCCGGCTCACACGTTTCTGTCTCAGCTCAGGAAGGAGGGCTCCAGAGCAAACTCATTGATGCAGCGGCCAAATCCCTCACTCACAACTTTAATGCCAGTAGCTCACAGAGCAGAATTTTTGCTCACCAGACTCCATAGCTTAGGGGGAGCATTGGGGGGTGGACCCCGGGGAATTTGGGAATTTGCTTTGGGGTTTGGCATCTGCCCACACCATGCCCTTGAATTATTACAAGGGGGGGGGTAAGATCCCCATTCTTGGGCATTCTCTGTGATGGGATTGCCAGGTCCAAACTGGGAAATGCCTGGAGATTTTGGGCGTGGAGCCTCGGGAGGTCGGGGTTTGGGGAGGATAGGGAACTCAGTGGGGTATAATGCCACAGAGTCCACCCTTCGAAGCAGCCATTTTCCCCAGGGGAGCTGATCTCTGGAGTCTGGAGATCAGTTGTAATTCTGGGAGATCTCCATGCCCCACCTGGAGCTTGGTAACCCTACTCTGTGGTGGCTCCTGATTGAGGCTATCAGAATGTTTGCTCAGAAGACTCCACGGCCTAGAGGGAGCTAGTCTTGCCAAGTCCCCACGGGGGGCGGGGAACCCCCCGCCCCAGAGGCCCGTTCCCCGCCGCCGCCGGATCGGGCCCCGGGGGGAACTCCACCCCGACGTGCACGTCACCAGGAAGTGACGCAACCACGCTGGGCACGCTGGGGGCGGGTCCACGGTCATCCGAGGGAAAACTCTATGGTTTTCCCTTGGATGGTCGTGGCCCCGCCCCCAGTGTGCCCGGCGTGGTCGCGTCACTTCCTGGTGACGTGGATGCGGCGCATGCACGCGAAGCGCACGTGCACGTGCTCTGGGATTGACACAGGAGTCCCCTGCTTCAGGACGAGGTACGACTTGGCAACCCTAGAGGGAGCATTGGTCTAGGGTTGCCAGGTCCCCACTGGCCACCGGCGGGGGATGCAGGGAAAGGGTCGCCAGATCCAGGTTGGGAAAACATAGGGCTGCCTTTGTCGCAGATTCAGAAGCTGCAGCTAGTGAAGAATGCTGCAGCCAGGCTGCTGATGGGCCTCTCTAGACGGGACCACATCCGGCCAGTGCTGAAAGCGCTGCACTGGCTGCCCATGGCGTACCGAATCTGCTTATAAGTGCTGGTTCTTACCTTTAAAGCCCTACATGGGCAGGTTCCGGCTTACCTAAGGGACCGCCTTTCCCCGCATGTTCCCCCAAGGGCACTACGGTCGGGGAGTCAAAATCTCCTGGTAATTCTAGGCCCCAGGAATATCAAATTTGCTGTTTCCAGGGCCAGGGCGTTTCCGGTGGCGGCTCCTACCTGGTGGAATGAGCTCCCAGAGGAGATCTGGGCCCTGCGGGACCTTGCGGAATTCCGCAGGGCCTGTAAGACGGAGCTCTTCTGCCAGGCTTTTGGGTAGGAGCCGCCACCACCACTATTCCACCACCACTATTCCATCACCGTTATCTTCCACCACCGCACCTTTACCACCACTTGTATGGGTATCATTGGGTGCGAGATGTTCCTGGATGAAGATGGGATGACAACGCTGTTGGGATGTATGTTGTTGGTCTGGTATAAATAATGGCAGAACCCCAACTTGCAATTAACGAACTATGTGACCTTTAGAGCACCAACATTTTAGCGTATGGTATTGTATTTTACTGTTTTATTCTGTTCTTATTGTTTTAACTCTGGCTTTCGTGCCCTGTTGTTAGCCACCCTGAGCCTTTGGGGAGGGTGGGATATAAATCCACAAATAAATAAATAAATAAATAATCTCCTGGAGATTTGGGGATGGAGCCGGGGGAGGATAGGGAACTCAGGTCCCTGCCACACGGGGGGAAAGGAACGGGCGAAAGTGCGGCTTTATACCAAAAGAAACACGCGGCGGCGGGATCACATTGATCCCCTGAGCCGCGGCGCATTCCCTCCCCGTCAGGATCAGATGCCGGGGGAAGCCATGATGGGGAAAGGGAGACTGCTGAACTGCGCATGTCTGAGCATGTGCAGTTCAGCCAGGAGCCGGGGATGCGCCGGCAGAAGGACGTGCCGGCGATCCCACGGCCAGGCTTTGATGCGGCGTGCTGGAAAAACCACCTCGGTAGGTGGTTTATTTTTGCTGCGGTTTTTCAGGTGAAAGGCCGGATCGGGGATGGGGGTGCAACGCTTCCCAGATGTTGCGGTGGGATCACGCCCATTTGCTGCGCCCCTGATCCGTCCCTCTCCCGGCCCAAAACCATTCGTGTGACCGGGGCCTCAATGGGGTAGAATGCCACAGAGTCCACCCTCCAAAGCAGCCATTTTCTCCAGGGGAACCAAACTCTGTAATCCTGGGGATTGTCAGGTTCCACCTGGAGGCCAGCATCCCTAGTGGCCCCCCACACAAGTACTAACCAGGGCCAACCCCGCTTAACTTCAGAGATCTGATGTAATCGAGATAACCCCAAACCTGGGATTGCCTGCATTATACAAAACATGGATTCTGCTACTGCGCTGTGACTGTTTCCAATTCAGGGAGCACCCATGCATACTGACAAAGAGCATGGAATCCAAGTCCCCGATGCTCAGCCTTTCCACTGCTGCTTCCCCCCCCCCCACCCCCAACTACGGGAGGAGAAGAGCCACACAAAGTCTGTTACAGGCTATTATGAAAGAGCACTCAATTATTGCCGTCGCTTTCAAGACATTGATATGCGCAGCTGCACGGCTCCGCTTCCAGTCGTTAAAGACAGAGCCTGTCGCACGCGGAGAACAAGGGAGAAGATCTGCTGCGTAAGTAGTATTTGTCAGAAAACCAGAGTAATTGCCGCTGTTTGCTATGATTTATTGAGGTAACAAAGGTTAATAACAGTGTCACTCAGCCTCATTTTCATGTCATTATGATGTACCAGCCACAGAGCACCACCACAGCTGGGGTAAAGGGGCTGCTTCTCTGTAGCTTTATCTGTCTCGACTTGCAAAGAAAACGTGGGCTTCCTTTCCCTGTAATCCAGATGCCTGCAGGCCTTTTGTTTTTTGGGGGGGAAAACCCTGCCAATGAGAGAGAAAGAACTACATCCAGAGCAAGACCCCTAGGGTTGCAGCAATGTGCCTAGGTGCCACGCACCTGTGGGGCTCCCCCCCCTTTTTTTTTTACTAAAAGGAGAGCATCTCTGGGTCTTGAAAAAAAGGCACTTTCTGTCAGAGCTCTCTCAGCCCCACCTACCTCACAGGGTGTCTGTTGTGGGGAGGGGAAGGGAAAGGAGTTTGTAAGCCGCTCTGAGACTCCTTTGGGTAGTGAAGGGCGAGGTACAGGGCTATTTTTGGGCAGGAACGCGCAGGAACGGAGTTCTGGCTGGCTCCTGAGTTGGCCATGCCCAGCAGGAACTCATTAGCATAATAGGCCACACCCAATAGCAGAAACTCATTAGGATTGGCTACATTAGGGGTGTGTGGCCTAACATGCAAAGGAGTTCCTGCTACAAAAAAAAGCCCTGGGTTTTGACAACAAACAAGGTAAACAGAATAAGAAGGGAAAGGTGGGTGTGGCTGGATGACCACACTTCTGGTAACTTGGGGGTGTGGCCTAATGTGCTAATGAGTGGTGTGGTCAGGGTGTGGCCTAATATGCTAATGAGTTTAGCTGTTGGGTGTGGCCTATTATGCTAATGGGTTCCTGCTGGGCTTTTTCTATAAAAAGAGCCCTGGCGAGGTATAAATCCTCCTCCTCCTCCTCCTCCTCCTCCTCCGATGGTGTGGACAGACGCATTGGCCATGCCAGTTGATTTTATGAATGATTTACGCTTGACATTTTCATCCAGGATTGGGGTGTTGGGTTTTGTTTTTTCCTAAACCTATTTGGGTGAGCTGCTATTCATTCCCACATGGAAACGCCTGGCCCTGTTGCCTCACGAAATGTTAGAAAATCTTGCAGATCCAGGCTCACATTCGAAATGCTTCATTTCCTTCTGCTTAGCTACAAGGCAGGGCTGTCTCAAGTCATTTTGCTGCCCCAAGTGGGTTGTATGGGAGGACAGCCTCATGGTAACAGGTATGGTTCCCTCCACCCCTGACTTATATTGATTTGGGGCTATGCAGTGGCAGCTAAGGTAGAAAAGCACCTCCTCCTGTGCCATGTTTTCTGGGTTCCAAGGGTCTGGAAAGCAGTTCCATGGCCAGTTACAGGGTTGCCAACTCTAGATTGGGAAATACCTGTAGATTTGAGGGGTAGAGCCTGGAGAGGGCAGGGTTTGAGGTGGGGAGGGACCTCAGCAGGGTATAACGCCATAGAGTCCATTGCCCAAAGCAGCCATTTTCTCCAGGAGAAATGGTCTTGGAGATCTTGAGGTGCTGCCTGGAGGTTGACAATACTAAGGGGAGGGCCAGGTTTGTTGAAAGACTTCAGTGAGGTATAATGCCATACAGCTCACCCTCCAAAGCAACAATGTTCTCCATGGGGACTGATCTTTGTAGTCTGGAGATGAATTATAATTCAGAGAGATGTCCAGGCCTTCCCTTTCCCCCAACCCCCATTTAACAGTTTAACTGATTAACACTTCAAGTGACTCCCTGATAATGCCCCATAGACTCAGAGAGATATCGAGGCCTTCCCTTTCCCCCCAATCCATCTCAATTCCAAAGCTGCTTCTCATTTAACATGCTAACTGATTAACAGTTTAACTGACTCCCTGCTAGTACCCCACGGCCTCTTGGGACTCCCAGCTTGGGAGCTGTAGTTCTAATTCCCTTTGCTATGGTTGCAGTGAGGCCAGCTGAGAACTACAACTCCCAAGATGCAATGTGTCAAAAGTGGGGGTGTAAGAATGGAGGAGCCATTGGGACAGCGCAATAGGACATCAAGGCAGCTTCCCCAGTGGCCAATGGGAGAGTAGGTGAGATGTTGCCAGCATAGCTTGCCTTATATATATATATATATAT
>NW_015169811.1:504325-514582 GCF_001447785.1 Gekko japonicus | reverse complement strand
TATATATATATATATGTGTGTGTGTGTGTGTGTGTGTATATATATATACACACACACACACACATACATACATACATACTAGGAATAAGGCCCATTGTGGAAATAAATACAATGAGCACTAGAAAGAAGCTCTGGGAGTGTGCCAAGGCCGTGGGCACTCAGAATCAATTTGCCATGGTAACCTAAGCAGGGTATAAGGACACAGAGTCCACCATTTTCTCCAGGGGAACGGATCAATGCCATCTGGAGAGCATTGTAATTCTGAGTGATCTCCAGCCCCCACCTGGAGATTGGCAACAGTGGTTCCCCATTACGGAATGGCTGGTTTGGAGGGCAGAGTCTATTGCATTGTACCTGTCTGAGGCCCCACTCCTCCTCAAACCTCTCCCTCTCCAGGCTCCATCTCTCAAATCTCCAGGATTTTCCCATCTGGAGTTGGCAACCCAATCTACTTCCCAGCCAAGCATCAACCTACATTCCCCCCTCATTGATCAGCTTTCCATTTCCCCCCCACCAGGAGCCCCCACCGTGCTCTGAAGCCCTGACTGCCACATATCTGTGGCAGTAATGGGGTGACTGCTGGCACCTTTTCCTATCATTTTTTGCCTTGTGGTATTCTGTCGCGGTGCGAGATGAAAAGGAAAGGCGGGACTCAGGCAACGCAGCCACCAATGGGTAAAGGCCCCTGGTGAGTGACACATCAGGGAGTGAAAGGCTGTGGTGGCGCATGGAACATTCAGGCAAGAGGGACATGAAAACTCAAATATATATAAGGAGAGATAGGATTCTGTACAGCTTCCAGTTCCTATACTTCATTTGCATCTCCTTCTCACCTTCACATTGTTGATGATGCATGATGTGAAGAAATGCATTTTTCTTTGAATGTTTGAACAAAACCTTCACCTTGAGTTTTTCTCTTTCTCTATTGGTAGAGAACAGGTGTGTGTGTGGGGGGGAGCTAATTCAATTGCTTTCCTGCCACCCTATTAGAAAGGCTCATAGGTCAAGCAAGAGACAACAGGATAGTCAATCCCCCCCCCCAGACATGTGATATTTAGCAGGGAACAGAGATCTGAAGGACTTAAGGTGCTAGAAAGACTTCAGGAAAAATTTCTTGGAGACTTCAGGAAAAGCATCGCCTGACCTGGTCAGTGGTGGTGGTGGTGGGAGATGATAAAACTCCTGGGAGTGAGGAGGAGGGTCTATTTTGTGCTGATTCCATTGAGGCAGACAGAACTCTTACCTGAGGTCTGTAGGAGGCAGCCATTAAAATGTGCTGGCCTGTACACCGGAACAGAACAGAAGCGCCAAGGTAATGAGAATTCTTCAGAACAACTGTAATCTTTTAAGCTAAAGTGCCTGATTTAGGGTGATATCTGCTAGGGCATGTACAGAGGGAGGGACAGAAGTGTGTTTTACCCTTTCCTTTTGAATCCCTTGCTCAATCTGGTGCTGTGCTGAAAGTATGTGCGTGGACATTGTCTTCTTAATAAATGCTTTATAACTTTTCATGCTGGTAGTAGTTCTCTGGACCACCTTAGACCTTCATCATTCCAGGCACTCTATTTTGGTGACTGAAGAAAAGAAGAAGGAGAAGAAGAGTTGGTTTTTATACCCTGCACTTCACTACTCAAAGCAGGCCTGTAGCTACAGTGGGGCATCTCGGGGCCTGCCCCCCTGGCTTACCGCCAAGGCCCCATGAATTCCCATCCAGCCCTGGCGCTCCCTTGGGTGTGTGTGCAGGGGTGTGTGTGGGGTGCCCTCTGACTTATTTAAAGGCCCCCTGAATTAAAAAATCCTGGCTATGGCCCCGACCCAAATGTGTCTCAGAGCAGCTTAGTCGCCTTCCCTTCCCCTCCCCACATCAGACACCCTGTGAGGTAGGTGGGGTTGAGAGAGCTCTGAGAGAACTGTGACTGACCCAAGGTCACCCAGCTGGCTTCATATGGAGGAGTGGGGAAGTCTGCCGCTTTTAACCACTACACCAAACTGGCTCTCGTAGGATCCCCGTGTTCAGAAGAGGTCAGCCTCTGAATGCCAATGCCAGGAGGCAACATCACATGAAAGCCTCGGCCTCTGTGCCCTGTTGTTGGCCGTCCAGAGGAACTGGTTGGCCCCTGTCTGAGACAGGATGCTGGACTAGATGGACCACTGGTCTGAACCAGCAGGGCCTTTCTTACGTTCTGATGTTCTTAAAAGGGAGCACCAGGAAGGGGGAGACAGTCAGTTGGCGAGTGGCTATTCCCTCAGTGGTACCCAAGGCAGTCAGCTGTCTCCGTGGTAACCAGAAGCCGGCTAGTGGGAGACACAGAGGCAAGACCTCAGATCTTTGAAGGGAAGCTGGGAGTCCTGGCCCTCCTGGTGGGCAATCCCTACAAAGGTCAGGTGGTGGCAGCAGTTCGACACACAGAGAGAAAAGCCCCTCCAGGAGTTGGGGAAACCACGTGGGTGGCACACGCCAGGTGGACGGTGGAATAGTGACAGCAGGTTAATGCCGGACTGTTCCACTACACACTAAATTCCACCCCTCCCAACGAAAAGGGTCCAGGTACACAGGACCCTAGGAAGAGGATTCTCCTCAGGTGTGGATGAGCACGGAGTCTGGGTCTTTGGCACACACCTGTGGTACACATTTCCATTCTTGCTGTCTTGTGCTCCATATGGTGGGTTGAGGTAAACTGAAATAGCACATTCTCACTGCCAAAATGTATCCTGTTTTTCGGAACCGCACCAGAGCTGAGTGGCTTTGTTCCACTTCCAAAAGTCCCGAGTTCTCTCCCTGATGGTTAGTTTTGTGGTCTCTGTAACATCCATGATTCCCCAAAACAAAATTCAGGGGACTCCGGGGGCTGTAGCAGGAACAAGAGGTGGGGCTCTTTTTGTAGCAGGCACTCCTTTGCATATTAGGCGACACCCCCCTAATGTAGCCAATCCTGCAAGAGCTCTTCTTACAGGGGCTCCTATAAGCTCTTGGAGGATTGGCTACATTAGGGGGGTGTCGCCTAATATGCAAAGGAGTTCCTGCTACAAAAAGAGCCCGTGAGATGATCCTGTTTCAAGATGTTTTGGGGTCAGTGATTTGGGGGTCAGAGCAATTTCTGGCATTATGATGCGACCAGGGCTTTTTTTGTAGAAAAAGCCCAGCAGGAACTCATTAGCATAATAGGCCACACCCAACAGCAGAAACTCATTAGCATATCAAGCCACACCCCTGACAGCACGGCTTATTGGCATATCAGGCCACACCCCATGCCAGATCGGAGACGGAGCGCCACACCAGCCAGATGTTGGCGTGGGATCGTGCCCGTTTGCTCCATCTCCAATCTGGCCCACTCCCGGCCCAAAACGCCTCATGTGAACGGGGCCATGGTTGACTTTGGTTAGGGCTTGGATGGGAGACCACCAAGGAAGGCCAAATATTGTTATGCAGAGGTAGGCAATGGCAAGCCACCCCTGTTCATCTCTTGCCTTGAAAACCCTCTGGGGCCACAATTCGTTGGCTGCGACTTGATGCCGCTTTCCACCACCAAGTCGCTTTGGGCCAGCAACGAAAGGTAAACGATACATCTGCAAATGAATACATGCATATGGCAAAAGCCAACCTCAAAGAAACCTGCTGAGTGAGGCCATTGGGCAGCCCAGAACACAAGATCCATTGAGCAGATCAAAGAGAGCACATGAGCTCATACCAGCAGAGGTGGTCCTTCAGAGATGGGGGGCAGAGGCTGGGGATGGCTTCAAAGATGATACCCCGTACTTTGCCTTGAACCTGGAATCCAATTGGCAAGTCTTGCAGTGTTTCAGCACTGGTGTCCTTTCATCATAGCAACTCACCCTGATCAACAGACGAGGGAATGCGTTTTTGTTATGTATTGGGATTGAATCATCCCTGATTGAATCACTCCAGAGACTGGCTGAGCTTGGAGCACAAGAACAATAGCTGACCAAGGCCTCTGGAATAAACCAATCTAGTAGTAATGTTATGTAAATAGCCTATCACTGGGAGTGGGGTGTGTTTGGGTGTGGCAACTGCATGCTATTTAACAGAGCTGAGGCTCTGGTGTCTTGTCTTGTAGTTTTGCTCAAATCACTGAATAATCCTGAGCTGATTGCTGCCATGCGTCTAGAACCCAGTATTTAATCATTTTGTACCTATTCCAGGAGCTGCAGTGGCTCAAGTGGTTAAGACGCTGAACTGCAGGCTGTGGAAGGTCGGAAGTTCAGCAGTTCGAGACCCGAGTGTGCCGCATGACGGAGTGAGCTCCCGTCTCTAGTTCCAGCTCCTGCCAACCTAGCAGTTCGAAAGCAAGAAATTGCAAGTAGATAAATAGGGACCACTTCGGTGGGAAGGTAACAGCGTTCCGTGCGCCTTGGTGTTTAGTCATGCCAGCCACATGACCACAGAAATTTCTTCGGACAGCGCTGGCTCTTTGGCTTTGAAACGGAGATGAGCACCGCAACCCTAGAGTCGGATGCGACTGGCTTTCGAGCAAGGGAACCTTTACCTTTACTATTTTACCTATTCCACATAGTCTTCAAGGAGAGCCCTACCGGTAGTACTCCATCTTCTTGGTTGCAGCAGCACCGATCGATGAGCATGCTGGCCTTTGTCCTCGTTTCCTTCCTTCCTGTACACCAACCACTCTCTTTTTTTAAACCTTGGGGCAAATCTTTTGCCTTTAATCCCTTATCATGGAGGCCCCTTTAGTGGGTTCTTCCCCCCCTTTCCCAGTGGAGAAATTAATCATGTATGCCCCTCCTCTACCTCCTTGTTGTCATCTTCGATTTTTAAATTTCAGTCCCACTGCAAGGTGCTTCTCCTCCTAGCCCACGGGGGATGCCTCCCCTCCCCCGCACCTTGTCACATGACCGACCTTTCTTTTCTTTTTCTCTCCCAAGGTCAGGCTCTATTTATGTGTTTTAACCGTTTGCCCCCAAAGTGAGGCATTCATTAGCATACATTACACATACATGAGGAACCAAGGGGCGGGGGGGGGGGAGGTATGGAAGGCCAGCTGCTCCCGGAAATGCTGCCTTGGAAGGGGGAGGGGGGAAGACGAAATACTGCGCGCAGGGATTGGGGCAGTTGCCTGCCCGAAAAATCATTGCTGGTGCTCTTGATCCTTTTGTTTCTTTCCCGCTTTTCTGTCTCTTTTATACGTCGTGTGTCATTTCTTAAGGTTGTCCGTAGAGGATCGGCACAGAATACAGGCCTCTAATTTAACGGCACTAATTCCGTTGGATATTGTTGGAGGAAAAGATGGCGGCGGTTTAATCTCGAGCAGGGAGAACTTGGGTCAGAAACTGGGGTTTTCGAACGGAAGCGGCATCCCCGAAATTCAGTAACATCCCCAATAGGGATGTAGGATTCTTATGCTAATTTGTTGCTCCTGTGCGTTTCTTCCCTGAGCTAATCAAGTTGATTACATTTTGCATCTTGAAGAGCTGGATTCAAGTCCAGTAGCACGTTAGAGAACAAGAAGATATTTGGGGGATGAACTGAGGAAGAAGAGGAGGAGGAGGAGATTGGATTTATACCCATCCTTCACTACCCGAAGGTAGGTGGGGCCGAGAGAGCTCTCCCGAGAACCGCGCTCTTTCAAGGACCGCTCTCGAGAGAACAGCTCTGAGACAACTTGTGACTGACCTAAGGTCACCCAGCAGCTGCTTGTGGAAGAGTGGGGAATCAAACCCGGTTCTCCCAGATTAGACTTTGTGCTCCTAATCACTACACCAAACTGGCTTGGACTCTCCTAAGCTAACACCCCGAAAATCTCGGTGTCTAAGTTGTTACTGGAGTCAGATCTAGCTCTTCGTCTGCTGACCAACATGGCAACCCTCTCGAAACCATTTGGGAGCCTGACTCCATTCTCTGCAATATCCCCTCCCATCTTCAGACTGGGATATAATTGTTGGAATCACCCTACAGGGGACAGCTGATGGATTTGTAGCAAGATTAGGGACTGCCCACAATTTGAAACTGTGCCTTCTGGAGACTTCCTGCTCCTGAAGAACTTCCTGTTGCTTGCTGTTCCTCTCACAGCAGTTAGGCTGGACAGTTCAGGTGGTTAAGTGCACAAACTCTAATCTGGGAAAACCGGGTTTGATTCCTCACTTCTCCACTTGCAGCTGTTGGATGACCTTGGGCAAGCCATAGTTCTGTCAGAGCGGTCCTTGAAAGGTCAGTTCTTGAAAGAGTCCTCTCAGCCCTGCCTACCTCACAGGGTGTCTGTTGTGGGGAGGGGAAGGGAAAGGAGTATGTAAAGTGCTCTGAGACTCCGAGTGAAGGGCAGAGTATAAATCCAATCTCCTTCTCCTCCTCGTCGTCTCTTTCTCTCTTTCTTCTGTGCTCTATCAAAGTTTGTTCTTCTTTAATAAACCTACTTATTTTTTCTCTGAACAGTCAGTGCTTCACTTCCTTTCGTATTTAAACTCCACCAACAATAAGGACTCAGGGATCTTCATCCCTGCTTATATCTGATGAAGGGAGCATCGACTCCTGAAAACGTATACTCCAGAAACCCTGTTGGTCTGTAAACTCAAATCCTGCTCTTCCACTGCAAACCAATACAGCTTCCTATCTGAAACGATCCCTGATCTTGAGAGAGGAGAATAGCTGGAGATATTGGTATAGTGGTTAAGAGCTCGGACTCACTTCAATCTAGGGGAGGTTTGATTCCCTACTCCTCCACATGCAGCCAGCTGGGTGACCTTGGGCCAGCCACAGTTCTCTCAGAGCTGTTCTCTCGAGAACAGTTTCTGTCAGAGCTCTCTCAGCCCCACCTACCTTCCAGGGTGTCTGTTGTCAGAAGGGGAATGGAAAGGAGATTGTAAGCCGCTCTGAGACTCCGAGTGAAGGCCTACGGTCTGAGAAAGCCCACTTTGACACAAAACATGACCTTAAGCTAGTTACAATTTCTTAGCCTAACGTACCTTACAGGGTCATTGAGAGTATGAAAAGAGGAACAGAGCATCATGAATGCTGATCTCAGTTCCCTTGAGGGAGGGTGGGATAAATATGCACTAGACTGGGGGTCTCAAGGAGATTGTAAGCCGCTCTGAGACTCTGAGTGAAGGGCTAGGTATAAATCCAACTCTTCTTTTTCTTCTTGAAAGTGGAAGTGTGGGAGTGTGGTGTATTGCTGGCCTACGGTCTGAGAAAGCCCACTTTGACACGAAACATGGCCTTAAGCTAGTTACAATTTCTTAGCCTAACGTACTTTACAGGGTCATTCAGAGGATGAAAAGAGGAACGGAGCATCATGAATGCTGATCTGAGTTCCCTTGAGGGAGGGTGGATAAATATGCACTAGACTGGGGGTCTCCACTGACACCTTTCCTGGCCCTCGTCAAGCTTTTTTAGAAAGTGGGTGGGGCTAGGTGGTGCTTTTCGTCAAGCTTTTTTAGAAAGTGGGTGGGGCTAGGTGGGGCTTTTGCCCAGCGAGGATTCTGATTGGCCACTGAAGATCTGATTGGCAGCACAGGTTGCTTTTAAAAAAAAACATGTTACTTTGGCAGCAGCCGCCTCCAGAGCACAAGGATCTTCACTGTGTGACTGAAGGGAAGCTGCGGCAGCCATTTTGTGGCTGGCTCTGCCTCCCGTGGCAGCCATTTTGTGTCCGCACCCTTCACGCCGTGTCTGTATTCCAGAAGTGCCCACAGGCTCACAAAGGTTGTGGACCACCGCACTAGACAGTGTACAGCCCTTCCACCTTAGGTAAACAGCTGTTGTAAGTTTACGTCTTGCTTCCAAAACTTATTTGACCAAAGGCCATCGTAGGATGGAAGACATACTCAGAGAACTGTTGGTTTCAGTCACACACACTTTTCCCCCTGACAGATGATTTCTAATTTTTCGGCTGACGGTCATGTCCACGGGCACCGGCTTCCCTCGCTCAGTTCATTTAACTTTACTACATAAGCTGATTAAGGAGGAAAATTGCTAAACTATCAGTAGTGGGATTTGGGAGTGCGTGGACGGATGCAGGTCCATGAGGGAAGGCGAAGGAGAGCGACTCTGCCCCAGTTAATTTCGCATTTGTCACACAGCCTACCGAGCACAGAGGGACTACCCGGGATATCAGAACAAATCCCGAGACGACTGTATGTGAGGTAGGGTCAATGAAAACTTGACACGCATATTGAAGTTCTCTTGAATGCTGAGGGTAGCGGAGAAGAGAGCTGTTTCCATTGCTCCCTATAATTAGGTCCTTGTGATTTGTGTACAAAAGTTGATCTCTCCGACACAGGTCAGAATAGAATCATAGAATCACAGAGCTGGAAGGGACCTCCAGGGTCATCAAGTCCAACACCCTGCACAATGCAGGAAATTCACAAATACCTCCCTCTACACACCCCGTGATCCCTGTTCCATGCCCAGAATATGCCAAAAAACCTCCAGGATCTCCAGCCAAACTAGCCTAAATAAAACATTGCTTCCTGACCCCAAAGTTGCCATCGGCATTTCCCTGAGCCACAAGAACCAAGCACTGAGGCAACCCTTCCTGCCCTCCCTCTCATGATCTGCCTACGTTCACAGAATCAGCATTGCTGCCAGATGGCCATGTAGCCTCTGTTCAAAAACCTCCAAAGAAGGAGAGCCCACCACCTCCTGAGGGAGCCTGCTCCACTGAGGAACTGCTCTAACTGTCTAACTGTCCTAATGTTTAGCTGAAAACTCTTCTGATTTAATTTCAACCTGTCATCTAGTGCTTTTCGATAATGGTTTTCTGGCAAACTTTTTTGGAACTAATTGCCATTGAACTATGGCTCCCAACACTGCCACAGCAAATGCAACACAATTTGGGCACCAGTACTTGTGGAGGACAGAGTTTGGGAGGATGTAATGTCACTTCTGGGTGATACTCTAGGCTGCCTTCTCTAGGGTCTATGGTCTTTACCATGGAAACAAGGGGAAACTCCTAGAGTGTCACTACACGGAGCCCATTTTTTCTCTGTTCCTCAAGGGAGGGAAACTGTGGCTATTATTCTGTCATGATGCAACTGACTCATGGCGACCCTAGTGGCGTTTTCAAGGTAAGAGACGTTCAGAGGTGGTTTGCCATTGCTTGCCACTGCATCATGACCCTGGTATTCCTTGGTGGTCTCCTATCCAAATACTGACCAAGACTGATCCTACTTAGAAGGAGAAAAAGAAGAGTTTGGATTTATACCCTGCCCTTCACTACCCAAAGGAGTCTCAGAGCGGCTTCCCCCCTCCCCACAATAGACACCCTGTGAGGTAGGTGGGGCTGAGAGAGCTCTCTCAAGAACTGCCCTTGAGAGAACAGCTCAGAAAGAACTTATGACTGACCCAAGGTCACACCAGCAGCTGCACATGGAGGAGTGGGGAATCAAACCCGGTTCACCCAGATTAGAGTCCATGCTCTTAACCACTACACCAAATTAGTTTAGCTTCCAAAATCTAACAAGACTGGGATAGTCTGGGTTATCCAGTTCAGGGCCAATTATGGCTGATTCTTCTGCCCTGGTAATGTAAATGGGAGCCTACAATGAACTCATATACCTATGTCTGGATTGTGAATTAGGGGAAATAAATGCTCCTACATTTCAGACTGGAAAATTAGGAAGGATGCTAGACTAGAATCCTTTTCACTGGCATTCTGGTTTTCTATGTGAAAGGGTCTTTTTTGGAGGTGTGTTCAGTCATGTGAGTCCGAAGCAGGGGTCATTTCCTGCAGGAGCACACAGGAGCAGAGCTCCGGCAGTAAAGAGCCCAGGGGGCGGGCACATGCAACAAGCCTCCCCCTGCTCCCAGCAGCCCTCAGTCAGACCAAAATGCAGCCAGGTAAGTTGCAGAGCTCCCGCGCCCCCCCAGTCCAAAACAGTCCAGTGGCACCTTTAAGACCAAGTTTTATTCAGGTACAAGCTCTCCCTCCTCTGCGAGGACAGATCTGCACGCTCCCCACCCCCCCAATAGCTAGCAATCCAAAACAGTCCAGTGGAGCCTGAGCAGTGGATGTTGCCTTCTGACACACTTCTGGTGATGTCAGGGTGTGTGGCATATGCAAATAAGTTATGCTAATGAGTTATGCTAATGAGCTCCTGCACCTCTTTTTTTTACGAAATGACCCCTGGTCCCAAGTGTCATAATGCAGACATGGATTTACTGTTCCAATGAAAACTAGGTCTTGAAATTCGGCTTACTGGGCATCTGACAATACTGGGAGACCGCCACTTTTCACCTATTGCCCCCACTGCCGCTCAGCAGGACAGTCGGGAGAAAATGAGGGGAAA
>NW_015169811.1:491133-503479 GCF_001447785.1 Gekko japonicus | reverse complement strand
CATTAAAGTGGTGAGCAAGCAATTTGGCTGCTGCATCAATTAGTTTGCTCTGGAGCCATCCTTCCTGAGCGAAGACAAAAATGTGTGCGCCAGAGGCTAAAAAACTATGAGCTAGCTCACACTAACTCAGCTTAGAGGGAACACTGCTCACAGGGTGTCTGTTGTGGGGAGGGGAAGGGAAAGGAGTTTGTAAGCTGCTCTCAGGCACCTTTGGGTAGTGAAGGGCAGGGTATAAATCCAATCTCTTCTTCTTCTAAGCTGTGGAGTCTTGTGAGCAAAAATTCTACTTTGTGAGCTACTGGCATTAAAGTCGTGAGCAAGTGATTTGGCTGCTGCATCAATTAGTTTGCTCTGGAGCAGTCCTTCCTGAGCGAAGACAAAAATGTGTGAGCCAGAGGCTAAAAAACTGTGAACTTGAGCTGCGGTGGCTCCAGTGGTTAAGACGCTGAACTGCAGGCTGTGGAAAGTCAGTAGTTCAGCAGTTCGAGACCCGAGTGTGCCGCATGATGGAGTGAGCTCCCATCTCTAGTTCCAGCTCCTGCCAACCTAGCAGTTCGAAAGCAAGAAATTGCAAGTAGATAAATAGGTACCACTTCGGTGGGAAGGTAACAGCGCTCTGTGCGCCTCGGTGTTTAGTCATGCTGGCCACATGACCATGGAAACGTCTTCGGACAGCGCTGGCTCTGCGGCTTTGAAACAAAGATGAGACTGGCTTTCGAACAAGGGAACCTTTACCATTTAACTCACACTAACTCAGCTTAGAGGGACGACTGCTTGCCAGAGTCGACCCTGCTTAGCTTCCGAGATCTAACGCGGTTAGGCTTGCCTGGGCTATTCAGGTCAGGGCCTGTAGAGATGTACGGAATCTGCCATTGTTATTTCTTTTCCTTTGCTTTGAGGCATTGCCGTTGAGAGGCTTTGTAATTTCCCCGTTTCTGCTGCTAGTGTCCTCAATTTATTTCTTCCTTTTACGCAAATGGATCGTTTTATGGCACTCTTCTATCTTTTATGTGTTGCATGAAATTTATAAGCCATTTACAGGAAAATTCAGGACAAGCAAAAAGAAACAGATCTAAAAGGAGTTCAGGTTGCGTAATGGGAAATAAAAAAAAATAAAATGGGCACTTTTTTACTTAAAAAAAAAAATTGAAACAGTGAGGCTGAAAAGTTCAGTACTATCCCTAACATACTGTAGCTTACGTGCTGTTTGCCCTGACCTGGATGGCCTAGGCTAGCGTGATCTTGACAGGTCTCGGAAGCTAAGCAGGGTCGTCCCTGGTTAGGACTTGGATGGGAGACCGCCAAGGAAGTCAAGGGAGGCTATGCAGAGGCAGGCTAGGGCAAACCACCTCTGAACGCCTCTTGCCTTGAAAACTCTCCCAGGCAAGCGTGATCTTGACAGGTCTTGGAAGCTAAGCAGGGTCGGCCCTGGTTAGGACTTGGATGGGAGACCACCAAGGAAGTCCTGGGGGGCTCTGCAGAGGCAGGCTAGGGCAAACCACCTCTGAACGCCTCTTGCCTTGAAAATTCTCTGGGGCTGCCATAAGTCCGCTGCGACTTGATGGCCCTTTTCAACACAGACCCTATTTGGGTGTGTTCACATATGCTCTGTGCAAATGGAGCCTCTGGATGGCCGGGAGCACGCTCAGCAGGCAGCCCCTCCGTGGACCCCTTTCACACGTTCATTTGTACTCAACGGAATATATGAAAAGAGCTCGGCATTAAGACAACGGAGTATCGACGGATTGGATCCCCTGGGTCTGTTTCTCGAGCAGGGGTGCTTTCCTATGGCAACCGCTCAAGTCCCGGAAAGATCATAGAATCATAGAGTTGGAAGGGACCTCCAGGGTCATCTAGTCCAACCCCCAATTGCTGTGGAGAGGAAAACACCACCACTACCAGAATGGATACCCAGGATTCAACCCAATGTGTTGAATGTGAGAATACGTACCTTGTAATCAACACTGGAGGCAAATTTCTTACAATTAAAAGTTTTTAACAAACACCTTCTGTCACTTTGACTCACATCCTGTTGATGGCTTGAGAGCGAGGAACTGATTGTTCACATATATCCAGCTAGAATCCAGTCCAGTAGCTCCTTAGGGACCATCCAGATTTTCAGAGTATAAGCTTTTGAGAGCCAGAGCTCCCTTTGTCAGATTTGACTCTTGAAAACTTAACCCCCCAAATCTTGTTAGTCTGGACTCAAAACTAGCTGTTATACTGCAGACCCACATGGCTCCCCTCTGAAACATACCTCCAAATGACTTTTGCATGTTTGCAATTGCATAATTACTCCATTACTACACACAATCAGATTTTCTCACTGCCACTACTTCTTTAGATTTGACTCTTGAAAACTTAACCCCCCTCCCCAAATCGTGTTAGTCTGGACTCAAAGCTAGCTGTTATACTGCAGACCCGTATGGCTCCCCTCTGAAACATACGTCCAAATGACTTTTGCATGTATGCAATTGCATAATTACTCCATTACTGCACACGATCAGATTTTCTCACTGCCACTACTTCTTGCTGCTGCCATATAGAAGTAACATGGGGGGGGGGGATCAGTTTGAGATTTTTGGGTCCCGGTCACACAGGTCATAAAATACAGGGGGGGGGGAAGCGTGGCAGTTTGGCCCGGAGCAAAATAACGTGCGGCTGCCCAATCACAGGTCCCGTCGAGGTCCCGTGGGTAGGAGTGAGGTGGCGATCACACAATGATCCTGCAGTGCAGCAAAGAAGCGGTGTGGCGCAATCTCACCAACGGCATGCACGATTCTGCAGGGCAACGGAGCTTTCGCTTTCCTCTTCATGCGCATGCGCCATTGGGTGCTTGTGTGCATCCTGTGGAGACTTGGGGAAAAAACCCTGTTTGCGACGGGACATGGGCGGGCGCCGGATGCCACGGACTACCACCAGAAACGCGATCAGACGCCAGCCCTTGCCCCGCGGTTTCTGGAAACTAGTACCTCGGAGGTACTAGTTTTTAACTCCGCATCTTTGGCGGGAAGCCTTGGGTTCGCCATGGGAGCTCTACACTTCCCAGATGTTGCAGTGTGATCGTGCCCGGAAAATCTGCCTATCATCTGTCTCAGTAGCGTGGCTAATGCTCCGTGTGACCGCAACCTTGAACTGAGATTTACTACTTTAGTGTCTTGATGTCCACGTGAACCCAGCTCTTGCAGTCGGTTCTTGTGATCGCTTCCTGACTGCGCAGGTGCACAACGCAGGTAATCCATTCTGTCTGTCTATCTTGGGCAGGGAGGAGGTTCAGTCGTAGAGCATCTGTTTGGGATGCAGAAGGTCCCATGTTCAGTCCCTGGCATCTCTAGTGGAAAGAATAAAGCAACAGGTGATGTGAAAGGCCTCCGTCTGAGACCCTGGAATGCTACTGCCAGTCTGAGTAGACAATACTGACCTTGATGGACCAATGGGACCAAAGGACTGATTTCAGTATACAGGAACTTCATTCGTTCATTCATTCCATTTATAAATCACCTGTTCCCTACAAAATAACGCTCCAGGTGATGTACGACCGCTAAAAACATAAGGAAAAGTAAAAAACGAAAATTGGCTCAGATTGTATCAGACATTCCTTTGTTAACCTACTCGGGACTATGTTGCTGTCTCTCATGGGCAGGAGACGGCCGAAGCGAGGATGGTGGAATGAAAAAAGAAAAGGCAGGGAAAAGGTGCTGGCTATGATGGAACCGTCGCTGTCCTCAACGAAAAGCCTGGCGGACCATCTCTGCCCTACAGGCCCTGTGTAAGGCTGCCAGATTCCCCAGGGGGCCGCGGAGGGGTTTTGCCCACTCTAGCGACCTCCAATCCGCCGGCCCAAATCTGGCTGGTGGGGGGAACACTCCCCCCAATGAGCCTCATGTGCGCCAATGTGCCCGGCACGATGACATCACCGAGAGGTGACATCATCGGGTCGGGCACGTTGCAGGGGGGAACGCTCGATCATTTAAGGAAAAACCATAGAACTTTTTCTTAAATGATAGAGCGCCCCCTGCAACAAATGATAGAGCGCCCCCTTCGTGATGACATCCAAGTGATGTCATTGTGGCATGCACGCTTTGTGTGCACACAGAAGAAGAAGTGGCTCAGAGCGGCTTACAAACTCCATTCCCTTCCCCTCCCCACAACAGACACCCTGTGTGGTAGGCGGGGCTGAGAGAGCTCTTGACATAAACTGCTCTTTTTCAAGGACAGCTCTTATCAGAACTACGGCTTGCCCAAGGTCATCCAGCCAGGTGCAAGTGGAGGAGTGCAGAATCAAATTGTGGTTATTGAGCACTTTGTTTTATTGGTTTTAAATTGTATATGTTGTTTTTAACTGTATTAGAGTATTGAATAATAATATAAATAAATAAATAAATCTGGTTCTCCCAGATTAGAGTCCGCGCACTTAACCACTACACCAAACTGGCTCTCCAGGACTGGGGCCGCCCCCTGGCAACACTAGCTCTGTGGAACTGCATTAAGTCCCACCGGGCCCAGTGGTATTAGGCAGAGAGTACAACCAGGTTGGAGCCAGGGTTGAAAAAGCCCTAGCTCTGGTCGAGGATGACTAGATATCGTTAGGGCCAGGGACCACCAGGAGATTATTCTTAGCAGAGTGCAGGGGTCATTTCGTAGAAAAAGAGGTGCAGGCGCTCATTAGCATAACTTATTTGCATATGCCACACCCCCTGACATCACCGGAAGTGTGTCAGAAGGCAACACCCACCGCTCAGGCTCCACTGGACTGTTTTGGATTGCTAGCTACTGGGGGGGGGGATGTGCAGATCTGTCCTCGCCGAGGAGGGAGAACTCGTACCTGAATAAAACTTGGTCTTAAAGGTTCCACTGGACTGCTTTGGACTGGGGGGGGGGCTCTGCAACTTACCTGGCTGCTTCTTGCTCTGACTGAGGGCTTCTGGGAGCAGGGGGTGGGGCTTGTTGCATGTGCCCGCCCCCTGGGCTCTTTGCTGCCGGAGCTCCGCTCCTGTGCGCTCCTGCAGGAAATGACCCCTGGAAGAGTGTAAGGCTTTCCTGGTGACATACCAAAGGAGGCGGTCCAAAAGAGTCTTTGCTTAACCTCTCTTGCTGTGGAAACTGTTCGGACCATGATATTTCAGAGATCCCTTTGATGATGCATACGTGAAATGTGCAGGGGGTCTCCGGGTTGAATTAACAGTCATTCTCCCACTGTTCCACTTGTCCTTTGTTTTTAGCGCTATGCCTTTCGCGGCCCTCCTTTTTTTGGTATCTAAAGCTGGTCATTTGTGATGCTGGTGAGTCATGACGTTGCACAAGCACAGAGAGAAGGTGAGCAGCAAGCGATTCCGTGCTTTATACATGTTGGTCAGTTTAATGATTCCAGCGGTAAAGGAGATGAGCCAGTTGTTTCGCTGGGCAGAAGCTTCCCCGGACTGCACTAACTGAACACCTGCTCTGCGGGTGCAAAACTAATCAGCACAATACTGTGGTCAAGCCAAACTATACCTGGGAAGATGAAGGCGATCTAATCAGGTGCTCCGCTTGCATGTAACGGACAAAGGGCAAACATGCCTGGCAGGCGTGTTTACTTCAAAGTTCTCCCCGCTGCATGTACCGCTGAAGACAGTGGACTGTGTGCATATGTCTGGATGGCGTGGGGTTTTGGGCATTGTGAGCATGATGACATCACTTCCAAGGGAAAACATGAAGTGACAGTGGCTTCTCTATGAATTGCTGGAAATACTATGGATCTACCACAGAATTTAAGGACATAAGTCATGTTGGATCAAGCCAATGGTCCATCCAATTCAACACTCTGTGTCACACAGGAGCCATCAGGAGGTCCACTAGTGAGGCCAGAACTCCAGAAGCCCTCCCACCGGCCCCCCCCCAAGCACCAAGAATGCAGAACATCACTGCCCCAGACATAAGAACATAAGAAAAGACTTGTTGGATCAGGCCAATGGTCCATATAGTCCAATACTCTGTGTCACACAGAAGCCAAAACCCAGGGGCCATCAGGAGGTCCACTAGTGAGGCCAGAACTCCAGAAGCCCTCCCACCGGCCCCCCCCCAAGCACCAAGAATACAGAGCATCACGGCCCCAGACATAAGAACATAAGAGAAGCCATGTTGGATCAGGCCAATGTTCCATGCAGTCCAACACTGTGTGTCACACAGTGGCCAAAACCCAGGGGCCATCAGGAGGTCCACTAGTGAGGCCAGAACTCCAGAAGCCCTCCCACCGGCCCCCCCCCAAGCACCAAGAATACAGAGCATCACGGCCCCAGACATAAGAACATAAGAGAAGCCATGTTGGATCAGGCCAATGTTCCATGCAGTCCAACACTGTGTGTCACACAGTGGCCCAAACCCATCTGTCATCAGGATTTCCCATGGGTTTTAGAAAGTGTATGGCTGCTGCATAGGGCTGCTGTTGGGATTAGGGCCATAGTGCAGGAGGGAAAGGGGTTTAATTTCTGGGGATTCTTGAGAGCCAGTTTTGTGTAGCGGTTAAGTGCATGGATTCTAATCTGGGGGAACCGAGTTTGATTCCCCATTCCTCCACTTGAAGCTGCTGGATGACCTTGGGCAAGCCATAGTTCATAGAAAGAGCTCTCTCAGCCCTACCTACCTCACAGGGTGTCTGTTGTGGGGAGGGGAAGGGAAAGGTGATTGTAAGCTGCTCTGAGACTCCGAAGGAAGGGCGGAGTATAAATCCGATCTCTTCCTCCTCCTCCTCCTCCTTCTAGAACTTCCACCATTGCTTCTGGGTTTTCCCCCCGGAAGTGACGTCATCACATTCATGATGTCATCCCCCCACATTCCTGCCCCCAACCTGTTGCCAGACTCTGTCTAGAAACCCTACCTGGGACTCCTGAACATCCATAAAACCAGGGGTCATTTCATAGAAAAAGAGCTAGGGGAACTCATTAGCATAGCTCATTAGCATATACCACACCCCCTGACATCAGGGGCCTGGCGGTGGACCTGCAAGGCTGGCGGGAGTGCAAGGAAACCCCACCAAGGCCCTCCCTGGCCCCAGGCAGGCAGGGGTGGGGAGAGGCGGGGAGGAAGCAACTTACCCTCCCTCTTCTCCTGCCTCCTCCTGGCTGAATGAGGGCCGGAAGCGGGGCGGCTGGAAGCAGGGGGCGGGGCTTCACCGTGTGCCCCGCCCCCTGCACCTCACCCGGGGGAACTGCGTTCCCCCGCGTTTCCCCCCGAAATGACCTCTGCATAAAATCCTGACATCAGCCTAGTACTCTGTTATAAAAAAATTAGTGACCAGGTTAAAATGTATAACATTTCCCTGATCTGTGCAGTGAGATCAAAAATTACCCTCCTGGATTGTACCTGGATTGGATAAACGGAGATGAAGAACGGGAGAGATGCCTCCTAAACAAACATCACATCAGAGCCGTTCAGTCCCCTCATTAGCACTCTTAACATCAAAGACTTCTCTGCAGCTAAATTAACCATTTCTTACAAGATGTTCAACAAAAGATGGGCTCCTAATGAGGTTAGTTAAAGGGGTTGCCCTGTTTCATTAGCTTAGTTGGGTCAGGTCTGCCAGTTAGGAACTCTCAAGAAGATTGCTTTTTTTAATTACTCTGTTAATTGATATAAAACAAAAAGGACACAGATTAGTTGCATGCAATTAGCAAATTAATTATTGGCAATTACAAACTTAATAACGGGGTAGCTTTGTGTTGGATTCCGTGGCCCACATTCCTCATATTTATGAGCTGGGTAATTTTTATATTTATACTTGTTTAAAAAAACCCCTGTCTTTCTCTTTACAATTTTTAAAAAACTCTATTATTTTTGTTATATCATTTCGGCAGGCGAAACCCAATCCCCTCACCACACATCCGCCATCGTTCCCTCAGTTCAACACATCTCTTTGGGGAGGAAATCAAAAAATCACAGATCCGAGTTACATTTTGCCCAAGTAATTGGAATAAAAAGAGGACCATGTCACCTGCCTCGAAACCGATTGTAATTTTAGCATGAATCTATACCAGACGCTATGGAACTTAGTCTGTGTGTTTTTTAAAAAAAAATAATATGTTTGAAAACGTCGTTTCCAGTTCTCATGGATAGGAAACAAATACTAAGAAAGGGTTATTGGATGGTTTTGAATTATCTTCTAGGGAACAAAGATCTTCCCAGTTTCAAACACACTGGATACATGTATGCGGATATTTCATTATTTAATGTATTATTCATGTTGTGTTCGCACCTCAACAGGGAATACCACCACCACCCTTCTGCAAGTGTAGAGAAGTAATTGTAAGTGAAATGGACGTGGCACAGGGAAATCTATGATCAGATCTTCCCAGGGTTTTTAGAAAGTGCACAGCTGCTGCATAGGACCACTGTTGGGACCTGGGCCATAGTGTGGGAAGCAATGTTCCCTCTCAGCTGAGTTAGTGTGAGTTAGCTCACCGTTTTTTAGCCTCCGGCTCACACGTTTTTGTCTCGGCTCAGGAAGGAGGGCTCCAGAGCAAACCAATTGATGCCGTAGCCAAATCGCTCACACACAACTTTAATGCCAGTAGCACACAAAGTAGAATGTTTGCTCACAAGACTCTACAGCTTAGAGGGAGAGCATTGGTGGGAAGGAAGGAAAGGGGTTTAACCCTTTCGCCCCTGCATAGTTTTGCTCAGGGCTTTTTTTTGTAGAAAAAGCCCAGCAGGAACTCATTCGCATAATAGGCCACACCCAACAGCAGAAACTCATTAACATATTAGGCCACACCCCTGACTGCACATCACATTAGCATATTAGGCCACACCCCAATGCTTTCCCTTGGCTTGCCTGGGCAAGCACCCCTTGAAGGGAACTCATTCACATAATAGGCCACACCCAACAGCAGAAACTCATTAGCATATTAGGCCACACCCCTGATTGCACGTCACATTAGCATATTAGGCCACACCCCAATGCCTTCCCTTGGCTTGCTCGGGCGCCCCGCGGCTGCGGGGAGCCCGGACAAGCCGGCCCTTGGACAGGCCAGGGAAGGCATGGGGAGGCATATAAATGCCTCCCCAATCCTTCCAGCCCCCCCCCGGCCTGCCTTCCTTGGAGTGGCCGGGGGGGTCGCTCTCCAGGCCTTCCCTCTGTAGCCACGGACGTGGAGGTTTCGGCTGTAGTGGGCGTGGCCAACTCTGAAGACAGCCGGAACTCCGTTCCTGTGTGTTCCTGCCCAAAAATAGCCCTGGTTTTGCTAATTGAAGCCAAACTCCCCATGTGCTGTTATAAGAGGATACCTGTCATTTTTTCTTTTCCATGGAAGCAGAGGGAGGCTCACTATTGATTAGTAAGATGATGTGTGTTTGTGTGTATTTTAAGCACCGTCACTCTATGACATTATATCCTGCTGAGGTCCCTCTCCCAAAACCCTCCCCTCCCCAGGCTCCACCTCCAAAATCTCCAGGTATCTCCCAACCCAGAGCGGGTGACTCTAGCCCTGGAAAGGAGCTGTTTGTCTTCCTGCTGGTTCCGTGCGTCTCCTGGGCAAATGAATGGTACTGGGGGGGTGGTAGATCAAGATGGGTGGCCACGTCGGTCTGTCTGCAGCAGTAGAAAAGAGCAGGAGTCCAGGAGCACCTTAAAGACTCACAAAATATGAGGCCGGGGAGGCTGCTAGTGTTGCCAACTTCAGGGAATTCCTGGAGATTTGTCACTGGGGAGGGCAGAGTTGTGGGGGGGGGAGGGAGCTTGGCAGGGATTTGATGCTATAGAGTCCACCCTTCCAAGCCACCCTTTTCTCCAGCGGAACAGATCTCTATAGTGTGGAAATCAGTTGGAATTCCAGGAGAGCTCCACCCAGCCCCCGCCTGGAGGTTGGCAACCCTAGCTACTGCACAAATGTACGGTAATCATGCAAAGATTAGTCACACCAAACGGAGGCATCCGAACTTGCTCAAACACATCCAAACAGCTCGGCAAACAATCCGCTTGTTTACCTGGCAAGTCGGATGTCAGCTGAACCACCAGGTAAAGTTCCCCAAGTGTAAGACTCCCAACAATTTCTCCAGAAAACCAAAAGATATCCAGTGAGATTAGTGACCTTTGCATGGGAGGTTCCACCTGGTCCATAATCTAAAGCAAAATCTGAGACTGTGAAGAAATTCTCCCCCCCCCTTTGGGGGTTTGAAATTAGCAAAACCTTACCTTTGTGTGTTAAAAAGTTCCCCTCCCCCCCAGGCAGAGAACAGGCTGGGAATGAGGAAGTCAGTCAATGGCTTTCCAGGCTCACCTCATCTACCTCTTGAGAAATGCTAATAGGTCTAGCTCGAGACAATAGGAGGGTCCAGACTCCCCACCTTCTTCAAGCAGGGAATAGAGATCTGGAGGAATTAAATGCTAGAGGGACACCAGGACGGTAATGTCTAGAATGTTCAGGAAACATTTCTCTGTCCTGGGCTGACCTGGTCGGGGGATGGGGAAAGGAAGAATAGAAAACTCCTGGGAGCCAGGAGTGAGATCCCTTTTCTTTGGGTGCAGAATCCATGACAGCTCACAGACCTCTCCACGGGGAAGGCGGCCACTTTGACTGTGTGCTCGCCTGGAGAGCTGAAGAAAGCTTCAAGGTAGTGGTGACTCTGTAGAGATCTAGAACTCCTTTTTTTAAAAAAATAATTTTATTATTTCCCAACACATAGCACCTACACCAACACACAAAAACAAACAAAACAAATAGAACTCCTAAGCAAAAGAGCCTTTCCTGTATTT
The DNA here is from genome assembly GCF_001447785.1 of Gekko japonicus. Lineage (NCBI taxonomy): Eukaryota > Metazoa > Chordata > Lepidosauria > Squamata > Gekkonidae > Gekko > Gekko japonicus. The sequence continues at coordinate 492,750 of NW_015169811.1, read as the reverse complement.
TAACATCTGATAGGGCATGTATAAGAGAGGGACAATGTTCCCTCTAAGCTGTGGAGTCCTGAGAGCAAAAATTCTACTTTGTGAGCTACTGGCATTAAAGTTGTGAGCAAGCAATTTGGCTACTGCATAAATTACTTTGCTCTGGAGCCATCCTTCCTGAGCTAAGACAAAAATGTGTGAGCTGGAGGCTAAAAAACTGTGAGCTAGCTCACACTAACTCAGCTTAGAGGGAACACTGGACAGAGGATGTGCATTTTACCCGTTTCTTTTGAACCACTTGCTCAAACTGGTGTTGTGCTAAAAGTACGCTTGTGAGCATTTTCCTTTTAATAAATCCTTTTCACTTTTGATACTGGTCTTTGTACCACATAGACCTCCACCGTTTCGGACACACTATTTTAAAAGGAGCACCAGGGGGAAGGCAGGCAGTTGGCAAGTGGCTATTCCTCCAGTGGCACACAAGGCAGTAACCTGGTCCTATGGGGACCAGCCGCTTGGCAGCAGAAAACACAGCAGCAAGGCCTCAGAATTTGGGAGGCTGGGAGTCCTAACCAAAAAAACTTTGGGAGGCAAGGCGGAATAGGGCCTGTAGGCCAGATCAGGCTGGTTCTGCCACAGAGACAAATGAACTAACTGTAACAAAACATCTCAGGAAGTTCAAGGCAGGCAAAAGGAAAAGTCATTTGTTTACGAAAGTACGCATGGGATAGAAAAGGTAGAGAAAGAAATACCTTTCCCCCCTTTCTCACAATACAAGAACTCGTGGGCGCTCAATGAAATTAATAAGGACTAGGCTTAGAACAGATAAAAGGAAGTACTTCTTCACCCAAAGAGTAATTATTCACCGACAAAGGAAGTGGTGGCAGCTACATGCATAGACAGCTTCAAGAGGGGATTGGATAAACATACGCAGCAGAAGTCCATCAGTGGCTATTAGCCACAAAGTATAGATGGAACATTACATCTGGGGCAGTGATGCTCTGTATTCTAGGTGCATGGGGGGGGGGCAAGAGTGGGAGGGCTTCTGGAGTTCTGGCCTCCTGATGGCACCTGGGTTTTTGGCCTCCTCCTCCTCCTCCATTCATTCATTCATTAGATGTTAGGGATGCCAGGTCCCTCGGGAGGGCGGAAGTTCCCCCACTAAAAGGATCCCAAATCCGCTGGTCCGGAAAGGCCGGTGGGGGAGCTCCGTCCCCAAAGTGCCCAGTTTGGGCCGATGTGCCCAGCGAGATGATATCACCCAGAGGTGACATCATCGCGGCGGGCACGTCACCGGCTGACACTCTAGCAATCAGCCTGAAAACTCTATGGTAACATAGAGTTTCCAGGCTGATTGCTAGAGCGTCAGCCAGCGAGGTGCCCAACATGATGACATCACTTCTGGGTGATGTCATTGCGGCGCGCTTGCAAAACTCCCAGCCACGGTCCAACTCTCCCCCGCTATTACTGGTAAGTGACTTGGCAACCCTAATAGACAGGGCTCTTTTTGTAGAAAAAGCCCAGCAGGAACTCATTAGCATAATAGGCCACACCCAACAGCAGGAACCCGTTAGCCTATTGGGCCACACCCCTGACAGCACAGCTCATTAGCACATTAGGACACACCCATGTTACCAG